>NW_027505532.1:0-180789 GCF_021521415.1 Bidens hawaiensis
TGGCTAGATATTTTCACAGATTAGATATGTGGACTAAATTGTGTATCCCTTTCATTTTCTTCGGGTAATGTTAGATGGTATGCGACAATACTGATTTGCTCGAATATTCATATGGTCCTACAATCGTGGACTAATTTTTCTTTTCTTATTGAAACGAATGACGTCTTTCTCAGGCAAAATTTTATTTAACACCCTATCACATATATTATATTCTAATGGCTTATGATGGACGTATAACTCTTTTGGCGATCTCACGCCACCCTGAGTCGTTCACAAGTTTGTAATACTTTATTCCTTGTTTTGTGGATTAGTTCAAGTCCAAAATATTTGGTTATTCCTCTTTTTGGCGATCTCACGCCACCTTGATTTGTTCATGGTTAGCAATACTTTATTTTTCATTTCGTGGACTACTTCCGGTCTAGTCATTTAGTTATCTTTTGTTTTTAGACCAACACACGGATGTTTGGTCATATAATGCTTCAAAAGATGCAGCCCGCATGGTTATGTGGTAATGAGAATTCTATTAGGGAAAATAATTATCCCATTTACACTTGAGTCTATCCTACTTTCGCGGGGCATAACCTCGAACGTTTGGATTGTTCTTTTTCACTTTGCCCATTTATTTGGGGATGTTAGACAATGCTAAAGTTCTATCGAGTTCTTAACGTTTGTTGAAAAGTATCCTATAAATGAGATGTAATTTAACTGTCTTGATTGGAGATTATGAATAGTGGTACATCTCGTAGGGACACGTTGTTGTTTACATAATTTCATGCTAATCTATCCATCGAGTACTACTCGTTAATTGGGAGAAAGATGGATAAAATTTGTTAGTCTATCAACAATAACCTATCTTGTATCGCGTTAGCGTGTAGTCTTGGAAATACAGCTCATGGTTATCATTACCCATTTCTACATGGGTAGTTTGAGTTGTTTAAAGTAACCCAAAGGTTTCTTATGCTCGGTTTCAACTTGTAAAGGGATTTGACATTTCATTACATACGAAGAAATATCTTGTTCATATTCTACTACTACTATTTCAATCTAAGGTTTGTGGTATGTTTTGTCACTTTCAAAGTGCATCATATACTTATGAGCTTTGTTCATTATCGTCTCGCGTAGAATGGTCCATGGTCCTAAAATAGGCCATGGGCCAAACACAAACCCAAAAACAAAAACATAAAAACTGCTGAAAAAACATAAAAGGCCCAAAACTTTATTTAGAAGGCGTTTTTGGGCTTCGGACATGGGCGAAAACACTTTAGGCGTTTGCCACAATGTGCTCCTCATCTCAAGCTTTGATTTAACTGGTAATGGGCTTGAAACGGAGATTCGTGTGCCAAGTTATGCCCATTTTCGTGGGCCACCTTTGGAAGCACGATCTTGGGCCTCCAAATATAACATGGCCAGTTCTTCAATGCTTGGGCCTCCATCAATTCACCTATGTGATGCACATTAAATTTCCTGCATTTCGGTAAGGTTCCTCTATACACCTCTTGTTTCACATCAGAACTGGTCATGGCATAATTTTCAGTTATCTGATGCGCTCGCTTGTTTGGTGGATTCCCTTGAACTCTAGTCGCATAATCAGTTCATTTCTAACCTGATGATTCCCCTGGCATTCTTATTACTCCACTTCTTGTAAGGTCAAAAGTGACAACACCAGATTGCAAGATGGCATTTTCCAAGGTTGGGTGGCCATAATTGACTATACTCCTCACTGCTTGGGTTAATCCCCAAATATAACGTTCAATACGCTTAGGTTCGGGAGTAACTAACCACGGTATTAGATGAGCCAATTCATTGAAGCGGTTGGTGTACCCTAAATGATCAGCGCCATTCATTTTCAAATTCCAGAGTTCGTGTTCCAACCTATAGATTTCATTTCTTGGGCAAAAATGTTCTGATACAAGGGTTTTGAGTTCAGTCCATGTCATACGGTTAATCGCTTCTTGTCCCCAGGTTTGTACAATTGTATTCCACCACACTAAGGCATGATCAACAAACGTGCAGGTAGCATACTTAACGATACAATATGTCGGATAGTTACTAATATTAATAACAGATTCAGTCTTTTCGATCCATTTTACCAGTCCGTTTGGTCCCTCAGTACCACTGAGTTCTATAGGTTTGCACGATGTAAACTGTTTAAACGAGTATCCTTGTCGCGGGGAATTAGTTTTACCAGTAGTATTAACAATCGGTTCTAATTATCATTGTTTTTGGTAGTAGTATTGTTCACGGGGGAATAGTAATCGTGACAGTGTTACTATTCAGTGGGGTAGTAACATTTATAGCTGTATTAGTATTTAACGGGGGAGTAGTGCCCGTATCTATATTACTATGCGGCGAAGGAATAGTGTTAGTGGTCGTGTTAGTACTCGACGATTGATTTATGGACAGAGCTGCGTTAATTATGGCAGTGATTTCCGCTACTATAATTAGAATCACTGCCTAAATTTACCGAATTATCATGTTGGTCATGTCCGCCTCAGATATCGTGTTAGCTTTCTTCTAGGCCGTTCAATAATAATAATCAACTATATTTTAATTAAAGCCAATTCCCACCATAGAGAGTACATCACAAAGGTAAGCATAATTATAAACACACAAGTATACCAAATAACACATTTGTATTACATATAACGTTTACTGTACATATGTATTCAAAATTAGCGCACAAACTTAGGAATTGTTTGTTTACATATGAATGGAACCATTCAGATGTAAACATCTGATTCATTTAGACTTCAGAATGTTTGGTTCCAAACAGAAAAACATCTGAATGGTTAAAATTAGGTAAGAATCATTCAGACTTATTGTTGTTGCTGAATGGGACAGAGGTTCATTCAGATCTGACTCATTCAGATCTGAATGAACCAAACAGCCCCTTAACCTAGTAAAGCCAGAGCTTGTATATGCATATCAAAATTTGTCACTAAGTGATAGATAGACTTAACCTGATAAGGGACAGTGCTTGTAATAGTACATCAAAGGCATCCTCAATGTTAGCGCAACATGTTACTACTAGATGCCTACATGGAGGATCAAAAGACTGTGTACAATAGTACCATACTACCCATGTTTATATCTATTCATATATATAGTACAACAATCACATACAAACATCCACTAGGGCCGCAATCACTGCCATACAGCCCCATAACTAGGTCGGCACCTTGTCTAAACGCCAACGGGAATAAGCATATAACCTCTGTAAGAATGCAATCATGCATGTCACACCTTCTTTGGAGGTTAGTGGTTATAGCTATCGAGTGGTCTATTACCTGATCAGTCAACACTCCTAACCAAGCTGGATAAGCTAAACGGGGTAGTTCCTGGCCAGGTGCAGGTATACCCCATTTAGGGTAAGGTATCTTAGTAACCTGAATGTGTGAGGTTTCCCCCCTATGATAGGTCGATTTGGGTGGGGGAAATGTACGGTTAGGTGGTGGTACACTCATATGAGCAGTCTGACGGGCTCTATAAGCAAGTGTAGTCACTAGGATATGGTGTGATGGTGGAGTGGGGGATCTAGAAGCTCTAACATGTGAGAGGTAAACACTGATGACTTCTGTCTCATGTCAAGGTGATGCCCTAGGGGGATAATCATCACATCTATAGCCTGATAAGTCTGGCTGATCAGTGAGTACCTCATGGGGAACTACCGAATCCCCTAAACTCTCTCCTACTTTCTCCTTTTCTACCTTATCCAGCTCTTCCTCCGGATCTTCTCCTGGATCTTCCTCTTCTATAGATAATGTGGGTACTTCATAAATCGCACGTTCACCGGATCTTGACATCCGTCTACATAAGGGTTAGTAATAAGAAAAACATTTCTCGATAATATTAATCATAATTAAATATAATATTAATCACAACAAGGTACGTACACGTATTGTGTATACATCAATATAAATATATAGTCATACATGTATACACACACACACACACACACACATATATATATATATATATATTTATATTTTATACACATATGTTGCCATTTGTAACCATTCGAATGTCCAACGACTTCTTCCTAAAATCCCTCATACAGGCAAGTCTGTTATTATGTTCCGGACCATAATAACCCACTTATCCATTCGAGTTCGTCCAAAAGTCATCAGTATATATTATTAACTTATTTATTCCTAGATATAATCGAGTCTACGGTTATATAGGCATCCAAAGGGACATCCTAATTCTTTATAATCAATGGCTCTAATACCAACTTCTGTTACACACGACTAGGCAAATGTGGAAGTGTAATACGGGAATGTAACAGACACATATGGTATCCACCACATTTTTATAACGAAAATTAACAAACTAATTTACATCATGTTGCATTGTTTTAACTACGGTTACAAACTAAGCGTTACATAAAATAACCTATTCTTTAAGCCGCTTTATTCTTTAACAATATACTTGCATATATCTACAAAGGTACCGTTCATCACTCAAACACATAGCATATAAGCATATCATTCCAACTTTGATATACCATAAAAACTTGTTAAAACAAGTCAACTACGAATACTTGGTGAGTTTCGCAAGTTTACACGAAATCAGTATACGTAATCATAATATTCACAATATGTATGAATATATGTGATGTAATTGTACTAAGCCACAAGTGAACCCATTACATGCTTTTAACATGTGGCCTCCACTGCCCACGCACTCCTCGTGATCTCAACTTCCACATGCCCCAACCGTGTAGTATGTCTAACACCACATAGCATGTTACAACAGGCTTATTGGTCATGTGCAATTGTAAAGCGTGTCCCAGCATACCCCTTTGGCTCTGACAGTTGGGTTTGTCAAACCAATAGTACTATTCAAATGCCACCGGTTCGAGATTAATCACTCGTGGTTGTGGTAACTTTCAAGTGTTAGCACTTTGATAATTCACATAATAACATGTTTCCAGATACAAAGATATATATAAACATGTTTTCCACCCCAAATGTTCGTAAAACAGTTTAAAAAAGCTGGGGTCATGAAACACACCTTATCGTAGTATAATATCGTAATCCACGGGTGTCAGTAGTATGCCTCGATTATAGCTCGAATCCTATAATCGGTATTCGTCTGTTGATACTGTACAGTCTACAAAACTGAATTGAGCTGTATATCTCATCTGGGTACAACTGTTATGCCTAGAACATGCCAGTAGTTTTAGATTGTGACGTTGTACAATGCCTAATATTCAAAATCGGTTTTGTCTCGGTTTCACCGTTTTGCGTGCCTGGCCAAGTTGGTCTTTGCGCGTTTCGGAAATATGTAAGATTACACAAAATTAAGTAAACATACTGTTTGATAAAATGTTCGATTTATAATAGAAATTTAGGGTTTAGATGACCGGATTTGCTACAAGGTTCGTTTTTGTTTTTATACGAATTTGATTGTACAAAACGCATACAATTCACCCGAATTGTCCGGAAATCTTGTAAAAATTTCGTTTTTACTAAATTTATTCAAAACTACGATAATTGACCACATTTGATGTTTTGATATATCAGTCAGTTCATTAAACATAACAATGTCGGTTTTATTAAAACTTATATTCATTAAGTCTTTAAATTATTATAAATTTTTACTTAAATGAGATTAAATTATGAGAATTTCTAAAATTACTAATTAAAATGTGTAAAATGTTTTAAAAATATTTTCAGAATTATAAACTTAATTATTTCTTTATAAAAATTCATTTTATATGTTATATTTAACCGATAAATCCTCCGTTTATACCAAACGCTACCCGAAAAGTCTGATTATTTTTCTGAGTGGTCAATATACAATCACATAATCCCTGTAAAATTATCAGAATTTTACTCTTTAGCAAATATACCATTTTGGACATAATTCGGTCGTAAAAACTAGATTAAAGGAGAATCCACAAACCATATCTAGGGTTCTCCAATGGACCCCAAATTTCATGTGTGATCTTACAATGACATTCCTAAGTTCTCCACAAAAGTTCACAACTTTTCAAACCACTTTACTATTTTTCCAAATAAATCATCAATAAATGGTAATAAAATCGCCAAATATACTTCGTTTATGGAAAAAATACCAAATTTGGAAAGGGACTCATTCATATATCCCTGATATCCCTGAAAATCTTCATAGGTTAACAACAAGCACGTCACAATCGAAGCACAAACAACCCCTAAATGAGTGTTTCGAGTAATACATTTGCGTATTTCAATCATTTAAGCCCTCTTTTCAAGTTTCCAGGTTCTTTTTTAGCTATATAGTGTATCTAAAGATCAAGTAACACAATACCAAGTATAGAATATAGGGGTTGAAATTGAGTTTTAAACCTGTAAAAATGAGATATAAACCTTCTAATCCGTCTTTTTCACCAAAAAAGTTTATGATTCAGATTAGTACACATGTCTAGCATCAAAAAAAATTTTTGTTCCATTTTGAAAGGTTTTTCATTGTAAAACATCATTTTTCTTAATCAAACCTTAATTTTTATTTAAAATCATAATCAAAACATATTAAAAATCAAGTTTTACCTCATGTTATGGCTTAAAAATTGTAAAAAGTAAGATGGTGCAGCAGAGAATAATATAAAATGAAAGAGTTGGATTTGGGATAGCTTATAAATAAAGGAAACATGGGTCGGGATCCCCCCCCCCACACACACACACCCTTGTTCCGATCGGAACTAGGGGTGGGGTCTTAGCCCCGTATTTAGTTTTTTTTTAGTTTTTTTTTGTTAAATGGATAAGTCTCGGGTTATTTTTTGTTCGGTTTCGGTTTTTGGTTTTAAAACACCGCTCGGGTGCGATAAACAACGCAAAAATAAGCGTTTTTCATCTTAATTTTGCAATTTAAATAAAACATACCATCTTGTTGAAATAATTCGAAATATTTTCACGAAACATCTCAAATAAGTGTTTTATAAGTGTTTTATAAGTGTTTTTCGGCTTAATGGATGAAACAATGCTTGTTTTGGTACTTGCGTTTGGGTTTGAGATCACAACGTATTGTTAAACGAAAATCTTTTTGTTTAAATTGTTTTGCACATACTAAGGCTATAATAGCAATATGTTAGTTGTTATAATACATATATCACTTGTATATGGCCCCTCGATATATCCAGGTCATAATCAGTATCGTTCGGTTAATCGTTTCCTGATACGAATAACCGGTTAATTGTTTACTCGCTACGTAATAAATAAGGTATACCACATTTGGTCACGAATGTCACAGTTTTGCCGAATCGGGATCCCGACTAAGAAGTGAATGCATTCCTAGGGGTTTGCCACCTCTTTAAGTTTAAGGTATAAATCCCTTCAAAGGTTTAAAGGTTTTCACCTTTCTACCAATTGGGTTTAAATACCTCGCCTGGAGCGCCCGTTGTCCACATGTAATTCAAGATGGCGGGACCAGTTCATCTTAATGGTGGCTGAAAATATTGTTATTATTGGTTACATGGTGGATCCTCAAGTATTTTATCAAGGAAATAACATGAGCATGTTATATGACCGTGGCTTCTCCCTAGTATTTACATAAGGTTTTGGCATTTTCATGTCATTCACGTTTGGCTTGTCCCAAGTATCTACAAAAGGTTTTGACATTCTCATGTCACTCATCCCAAGCTTTTAACTTTTATGTGTTAACCCATGTTCAAAGTTATTTTTGGGATCATCTCTAGGATCCTCAGAATCGTCTAACAATCTCAGCTATTATCTTAAACATTATCTCACAGGATTTTAAAATTCAACCAAGGTAAAGATTGTGGCGATTCATTGGAAGTTCGGAGATTCATAGCACCTATCAACGTAAACCTTATTTTACCCCTGCCCGGTTTGATCATTTATTTACTTTTCTAGCTATGTGGTTAAGAGTTATCCTTCTAAGTACTTTTTCAACCAACGTTTTTACTAATAATATTTTAACAAGTAAAAGAAGATAGACATAAGTAAAACTAAAAGATTATTATTATTATAATAAGCAAAAGGATATTCCTGAGTTCGTCTTGAAACTCAGGACTCCTCATCTAAAAATTTTCCTAAAAGCGATAATAAAAGGCTTCGTCCTTAAACTCAGGATCCCTCTACCTTGATTCTCTATTGTTTTAAACGACATAAAAAGTAAATTGTTTCAAAAATCACCACGAGACAGAAAAGTAAATTGATTTATAACCATATCGAATTCCATCAAACAAAAGTCCTCAAATAAAGAGGGGCTCGGGCATTGTCTTCATCATCCTTCACTGCCCCTCTGAGAAACCAGCTACCATTCCAGCCTTCATCACCTTGTCTCCATCACCAGCTTTCACCTCAGCATTCCCAGCCTTCACCTCAGCATTCCCAGCCTTCACCTCAACAGCCTTGCTTGATTTTGCGAGATCCTCTTCAGAAGCTAAGCCCAATTCAGCCCTGATCTATGCCTCCCTCACCTTTAACCCTTCAAGGTCCCAAGAAAATGCATCAAAGTTGGGCTTCCTGACCTCATCCATCATTTTGATCCTAGCACAGCAAATGGAGTGAGCAGCATGCTTCCTAAGTTGAGTCTTGAAGTCACTCACCTCCTTGGAATGGGCGGCTTTGAGGTCACCTTACTTCTTCAAGCGATCAAACTCTGTGGCCATCTTCTCAATATCTACGTAAGGTTTTGACATTCTCATGTCACTCATCCCAAGCTTTTAACTTTTATGTGTTAACCCATGTTCAAAGTTATTTTTGGGATCATCTCTAGGATCCTCAGAATCGTCTAACAATCTCAGCTATTATCTTAAACATTATCTCACAGGATTTTAAATTCAACCAAGGTAAAGATTGTGGCGATTCATTAGAAGTTCGGAGATTCATAGAACCTATCAACGTAAACCTTATTTTACCCCTGCCCGGTTTGATCATTTATTTACTTTTCTAGCTATGTGGTTAAGAGTTATCCTTCTAAGTACTTTTTCAACCAACGTTTTTACTAATAATATTTTAACAAGTAAAAGGAGATAGACATAAGTAAAACCAAAAGATTATTATTATTATAATAAGCAAAAGGATATTCCTGAGTTCGTCTTGAAACTCAGGACTCCTCATCTAAAAGTTTTCCTAAAAGCGATAATAAAAGGCTTCGTCCTTAAACTCAGGATCCCTCTACCTTGATTCTCTATTGTTTTAAACGACATAAAAAGTAAATTGTTTCAAAAATCACCACGAGACAGAAAAGTAAATTGATTTATAACCATATCGAATTCCATCAAACAAAAGTCCTCAAATAAAGAGGGGCTCGGGCATTGTCTTCATCATCCTTCACTGCCCCTCTGAGAAACCAGCTACCATTCCAGCCTTCATCACCTTGTCTCCATCACCAGCTTTCACCTCAGCATTCCCAGCCTTCACCTCAACAGCCTTGCTTGATTTTGCGAGATCCTCTTCAGTAGCTAAGCCCAATTCAGCCCTGATCTATGCCTCCCTCACCTTTAACCCTTCAAGGTCCCAAGAAAATGCATCAAAGTTGGGCTTCCTGACCTCATCCATCATTTTGATCCTAGCACAGCAAATGGAGTGAGCAGCATGCTTCCTAAGTTGAGTCTTGAAGTCACTCACCTCCTTGGAATGGGCGGCTTTGAGGTCACCTTACTTCTTCAAGCGATCAAACTCTGTGGCCATCTTCTCAATATAAAGAGACTTAGCCTCGTCTATGCTGCTAAGATCGGTCGCTTTCAGCTTCTGCACTTAGACCTCGTGGAAAGCATCTCGATAAATTTTTGGTCAAGTGTTGGAGACCCTACAACAACAAAAAGGTATGATCAGTATAATAATTACCTACGACTAACAAAATTTACCGGATCCTAAATTGGATAAGGAGTGGCTCGGCATTGTCAAAGTTAAGTGAGTCAACAGTAGGTCTTGGTGCCTCAATATCTTTCCTCTTCTTAGAGGTAGAAGCTCTGGTCTGAGATGTTGGAGGAAGCGTTTTGGTAACTTCTACAATGGTGGGTTCTCTCTTGAAGATAAAGTTGTCCAAACCTAGTCCTTGGCCTGTTGTGACACAATATTAAGATCCTAAAAGACAACAGTATCTCAAATAATTAGAACAGATAAAGATAATAATCTCACCTGACATGGTTCCGTTTGATGATTTCTCGGATTCCGAAGAAGTAAAGACCTCGAGCTGGAAGGAGCGTTCTACCTTGGGAATCCCCAAAATGGCCGGAATCCTCCTCAGAGCCGCAGGCGTTGGAGTCACGAGATCAAATGACTTCGCTGGAAACCAGAAACAAAATACAAGATAAGTATCATTTATGGTCCTTATTTCTTGAAAATTTTAAATATACTTCCTACCATTCTTAACCCAATAGTAAGGGAGTTCCTCTCCTCGGGGAATAGAATCCCTTTGGACGAAGAAGAATCTCATGTGCCATTGTCCATCGTTTCTCTTTGTTTCTAGGATCAAGGAACTTGGCCGGATTTCACTTGAAGCACAAAACGGCTAGAGCCATTGGTTCTATGATTATAGCGAGCGGCTAAATCGGATACATGAAATTCGATGTTGCGACTTGTGATGAGCTTGTTGAGTGTGCACAGTACCTTCCATAACATTGGCATAGCTTGAATGTATCTGATACCGGTGACTTTGAAGAAACGAACGACGAAATCGGGAAAAGGATATGTTAAGGCACTGGTGAAGGGAAAACGAAAAACGAAATCGGGAAAACGAACGACGAAATCGCGCTCAATCTTATCAAGTTACCTCAGGCCGTAAAAATTCAAAATTATTATCGAGTGGGAAAATGTGACAGCTGGGCATTAATAGTTTACAGCTGTAACATTTTTGGGGAGAATTGTTATGGACCATTTTATCCCTAACGTGATCCTGACTGTTACCCTGGAAGCTAGGATTCCTAGCTAGAAGCGAAATACTGAATTAACTAACTATGTTTGTTATATTTGTATTGTGCTTGTAGGTTACGCAAGACTCAAACGGTCTACAATTTCTAATGACAAATTCTACCTAAAAGCTTGGAGAAATAGCTGAAATACATGTGGAATGAAGACTAAGTCGTTAATTATTCATGGAAGCTAGGGTTCCCGGGTTTATAGCACTTTTTGTTATTTTTATTTCCTATATAAATGAGGCTATTAAGAACGCTATAGGACACATTATGCACTCACAATACTCACACTTGTATTATAGCTTTCGTTCTCAACTAGTTCTCGAGCTGTAATCACCATTTTCAATAATAAATTGAGGCAGGGGATAATTTCCCCCTCCCGAGGTTGTTTTCCGAGGATCCTCACCGGGATTTAAGGTTTTTTCCTCGCTATATCGCTGTCTTAACCTTTACTACTACCGCATTTGTCAATTATATTACTTACCACTTACCTTACTATTGAAAAGCACACTACCTCACTTAACGAATTTGTTCATTATTGTTTCGATATTTTTTTACCAAAACAATCATACGTTAGATACACGACACATAATCACCGTTGATTTCAATTTGGATTAAAAAAACGTGTTGGCAAATATGTAGATCCGGTCAATTCCGTTTGTCCAGATTAACTGTCTATAATCATGCTGATATATACAATAATGCTACGCTTTGTATCAATTTTGTTTCTTATTTAATTTCTTCCCCCAACTTCTTCCACGACATAACTTATGTTTTTCACGTGACGGCCAAGACGTAATCGTAATTGTCGACAAGACCATAACTGTGATATGCCTCGAATTGATTTAGGCGTAATAACTACGTTGAATTAGATTATGGATTACGCATGATGATTTCCAATTAATGAATTAGAACTCGAAATTAAATATAGGTTACTTACGTTTATGTCACCATGTGAAATTGAAATTCACATTAAAAAAAACTTGTGTACCTATTTTACGATTAGACATTAGTGAATAGTATCTCCGCTATGTATATCTAACAAAAGAACTCTAATTTCATTTTTTTTTACCATGTTATAGTTGTGGGTATATCACAACTAATTAATCCTTAGTACTTTTTAAAAAGATATAACCAAACCCTATCATTAGCTAATATCCAAGTTAGATATATTAAATTTGAGTGTTACACCTTTTTGATACAACACCCTATCACTATTCACTAACGACCCCAAAGACGTCTCCAGTACCAACAAACTATTACCGCTGCCTTAATTCACCCACAAAATTACTACGGTTACTCCCAATCATCATCAGCCGTATTTTAGGATGAATACGAAAATAGACAAATTTGGCCTAATTTTTTTTTGTAAAATAGACATGTCTAATTAGCCTACATCTTTTCAATCTTTGAGTTTTTGATCAATAAACAAGTGACACGTCAGCGAAGCCGGCTAAGATTAGCCGCCACTTTATGGGCACATAATTTTGTGAAAAGTAAACGGAACCCACCTTTAGCCAATACAAATTTGACACGTGTCAAAACGGCTAAACTTAGCCTACATCTATGGTAATTTAGCCGACATCCTTGACTCTTAGCCGGTTTCGGGATACGTGTCTATTCACTTAGCCGGCTCCATATATTCCTTCTTAGCTGGCTCCAACTCGACTTGTAGGCTAAAGCTTCACTTAGCCGTCTTCTACCTTTATTTTAGCTGTCTAATTTTAGCCGTCATAATTTAAAATATTTACCAACCTTACCAACCCTATTAAATATTTAGCCGGCTTCTATCTTTTTATCTCTTAGTCATATTTTTAGCCCGTGTAAATTTAGCCTACTAAAATTTTAGAAGCCGACTAAAAATTTAACATGTCGGCTGAGAAAGAAAAAGATAGAAGCCGACAAATTTTTAGCTGCGTAGATAAAAGTATTTAGTTTTGACGGCTAATCTACATATACTATTAAATCAAAACCATTCTTTCACATGTTATTCTACTAGATTAGTCAACTAGGATGCCAACTAATACTATTAATATTTATAAAATTAATAACAAAGTTGCATTTTTTTAACCACCCATGTATTACACGAGCTATATCATAGTAGTATAAAAAGAATGAAAGCAAGCCAAGTGTTTTATTAGATAAGTAAAGTATTTTACGTTAGCGGCTAAAACATGATGGGTAAGAGAGAAAATCCAGACGACTAAAAGAGTAACAAAATGTGAGCCGGCTGAATATATAATTTGGTAGTTAAAATATTTAATATGGTGGCTAAATGATGATTAAGAGAAAAAAAACAAGAAAACCGGCAAATTATTTAATTGGTTTGGTAAATAATTTTAAATTTTGACGGCTAAAATTAGACGGTTAAATGGAAAAAAAAAGGGGGGGGGGGGCTAAGTGAAGCTTTAGCCTACAAGCCGAGTTGGAGCCGGCTAAAAAGAAATATATGGAGTCGGTTAAGTGAATAGACACATATCCCGAAGCCGGCTAAAATTCAAGGATGTAGGCTAAATAACCATAGATGTATGCAAGTTTAACCGCATTTGACACGTGTCGAATTTTTATGACTAAAGATGGGTCTCGTTTACTTTTCATAAAATTCTGTGTCCATAAAGTGGCGGCTAAGTTTAGCCAGCTTCGCGGATGTGTCACTTGTTTATTGAACAAAAATTTAATTATTGAAAAATTGTAGACTAAATTAGAGATGTCTATTTTGATAATCAGCCCCTGTATTTATTAGATATGTTTTGCTAAATGAATTACAATAACATGCATTTTGAATGGATTGTTAGTTACCAGAAATTCAGTTATACTCATATATTGTATTGGTGATGAAATGATGATTATCACGAAACAATTTGATCATAGGTTATTATAATAAATGTAGTGTACTTTAGAAAATGAAATCAACAGTATCTTTAAATGAAACCAAGAAAGAAAAGTTTTATTGCAATATCTATAGTACACACAAAATCTAGTTAAGAGAATCAAGAAATACAATTATTAGCATTCTCATAATCACATAAGTGTCATACTAAAACACATACATGACATAAGTACTGAGAGGATCCATGTAAGCCTGTTCTCATCACTCATGCACTTTCGATATGTTGGCACATATTCATCACTGTGCAGACCGCGACTTCCCTTTTTTCTGAAACAAGCCAATAACTTTTTTAGGTAATACGACTTGAGGACTAGGGAGGAACGGATAAGATGGGATTACCGCTGTTGCAAAGGAAAAGGAAGTCATATTCCGCTAGCCATAAAAGATAACAATCCTTCTCAACATAAAAGAGCACTTGTATGTTACAAAATATATAACTTGCTATAGTGCTCTTTTATTTATATATAGATGCATAATTGGCAAAGGTAGACATAGTGGCCATGGAAAAGGTTTCTATATACAGTTTTTCTTATTTTATCCATTTCAAGAAGTGGGAACATGCAAGAAAAACAAAAACACTGAATTCAATTTTGAACATTAATTTTTCTTCTATGTAAGAGCTTTCTAAATAAAACCCATGTCTCAATCTTCAACAACCATGTCTTTAATTTTATCTCTATATCTTTTAATCTTTCATATCCCATTCTCCATGTCTATCTATATATTTGTCTTTCTATATATGGTGTAATAACATTTGTTAAACCTATATATAAACATTCAATAGAAAAGTTTTACAAATCTGAAGGTGGAGGTTCAGATGAATAAGAACAAATTAAAGAAATCTCTCAAATTTAAAGATTGAGAAAAAAAAATCGAGACCGACTCCAATTAATGTAAGTAATTGCTCTAGGAAAACGATTGAAATAGATTGTTTACTCACTTAGAGAAAAGAAACTAAATAGAAGCGAGCAAATTTTATTTGTTTGTAAGAGCCTACACTTCCGTAAGTCATTTTGATATATTGATGGTTGTATGTAAATATCAAAAAAAATGTATTTATAAATACAAAACTAAAAATATAAATCGTTTATTTTTTTTTCTTTTAATAATTTAATGTTTTGTGACTAATGTAACTGGGTATACTAAATTTATAGAACTCTATTCTAATTTTCCGGTGTCAAACGTGTGTTTTGCTTGAATATTAAGTAAGTAAATAAACTAGTGTTGGAAAAGTCATTAACAGAGATGCGTTATTTTAAAAGCATATGCTCACATGTGCTTCTAGTAGGTTGGAGTGATTTCATCTGGTCCTCCAATATTGTAGCAGCTCGCAACCGGCTTGTTAGTTGGGATGCATTGAAAAAATCACGAGTCTTTGAGGCTTTGGAATTGGCGTCAGTGCTGCTATATATATTATGGTCTCCTTGAAGATAATCGGAATAGGCTCCGAAGGATCATAGGAATTGGCATTTGTGCTGAATATATTATGGTCTACAGAAGGATAATCGGAGTTGGTGTCCGTGAATCCGTTAAAGTATCCATGAAGATCACCATCGATTATGGATGATGACGGATTTGTGCCAGTTTGCATTGCAAATGCATCCTCAAGCTGGGCCACAACAGCAGACATAATAGGTCGTTTCCCAGGATCATTTTGCAAAGATTTACTTATGATTTTTGCAAAACTGTTTCTACAGTTTGGAGCAACTTCATGCACAATACTTGGATCAATGATTTGATTAAAAGTTCCATAACTTATCTTTGTTGGATCCAATTGGCCAGATCGGTGACATCCGGATCTGGGATGGTCCAACCACCAGTGACATGTGTCCCGGTCAAAAGCTCCAACAGTACCACACCAAAAGCATATACGTCTGTTTTGGTTGAACATTTGTGGGATTTGCTGTAATGAGGATCTATGTATCCCCGAGTACCCTGAACAAAAGTTGTTACCGCTTCGTGCTGGTTTGCCTGCATGATTGTTGATAATCCCATATCTGATATTTTAGCACTCATATTCTCGTCTAATAAAATGTTAGCACACTTTACATCAAGATGAATGACTGCATATGAGTGTCCGGTGTGTAGATACTGCAATGCACGTGCGGCCTGAATGCATATGTTAAGGCGTTGCTCCCATCTCAAACTGGAGTTGGCAAAAGTAAATAGTTGAGTAGTGAAGAGGTATGCACCCGCCTTAACATCGAGCGGGGCGGGTCAACCCACAAGATATAGACAAGAGGCTTGAAATCAAGATGTCATGAAGGCACAAAGCCAAAACCTATGCACATGGCGCATATCACATATGCTCACGCATCACATATGCTCACGCGTATCACATGCTCACGCACCATATATGCTCACGCATATCACATCTGCGCGTGGCGCATATCACATATGCTCACGCATCATATATGCTCACACATATCACATCTGCGCGTGGCGCATCTGCGCGTGGCGCATATCACATATGCTCACGCATATTACATATGCTTGCGCATATCACATCTGCGCATGAAACATCTGCGCGTGAGAATAAAGAGAAGACCTCGCACATCCTCAGGATAGGCGCATATCACACATGCACATAATCAACCTCGTCCTTATCCAAATCAGGATAAGGACAACCCTGATTGTGCTCATCAGACAACCTTCCAGAAGGTATCCTTTAAGGAATAAAGAATATGCTGATGTTGACAGTTGCAAATGAAAGGTGGACAACTCAGCAAAACCCATGTGCTACCACGTGATTGCACATGGGTCAGGTGAAATACCTTGGTCGGAGAATAATCAATGAAAAAGCACCAGGTGTCCTAAGGACACGTGGCGCGAAGCAATAGGAGGAGGCCAAAATGGCCCTAATGGGATCTGAGCCCAATCATTGGAAACCCTAACACTATAAATACCACACCACCTCCACAAGGGGAGGTAAGCAAGAAAATACACTCTAAATCCTTACTCAATCCCAGATTATTATTATCTTCTCCTACAATCTCTTATTCTCACACCGGAGGGTTACCCCAAAGAGGACCCCTCTGTCCCTTTCTGAGGGGTAAGTTCACGGTGCTGCTCGTTTTTTAAGTGGAAGAATTCATACTCCGGAGAACCATCGGTGATATAGCATACTCATACCCGAGGAAAGTTGATCGTCTACTAGTGAGCCGATCCACGTTTCTTCAAGTAGCAAGATTACCACTCGACATATACTCGTACACTAGGATCATCTCTTCGTACTCATTACAATATCCCATTAGTGTCACAAGGTGAGTGTGACGACACATTGAAAGCATCTTGATTTCTGTATGGAACTGTTGAACGCCTTGTTTTGATCCCGGTTTCAAACGTTTAATGGCCACAGGAGTCATATTCCCTCCGGTATAAAGCATACCCCTGTATACTTTACCGAACCCTCCTTTTCCGATGAGTTTTGACTCATCAAAATCTTCGGTAGCCCTTTGCATCATACGGAAGGGGTATTCTTTGCAAGGCCTTTCTAGAATCAGGGACATGATCTTGATGCAAATGAAACGAAATGTAATTAGAATGAGATGGTGGATTGATGGTACTGGGAGCTCCATGTGAATTATTTATACATGATGATAAGCCAGTAGGGTAAGAGACCCGGTCAATCTTCACTATCAAGTCGTGACACGTAATATCAACCACTCTTGTTTGGACTTAAAATCGAAATTAAGATATGTTAAAACACTCTGTGGTGTTAAACCACGAATCAAGTTTCTGGGTTGACAGGTTCAACAAAATATGTTGCTAAGTTGCAAAAGAAAGAAGACAAGAGCAATGAATTATTTATAGGCAATAAGAATGTCATCATCGTTGCCATATGATATTAACAACTATTGTTTTTATTTTTATATTTATAGGCTTCCAAAACAAAAATTTAGAGACTGGATCATCCATGGAGTCAGGGCAGATTCAATGTTTAGCCAGGGAGGGGGGCGTTTGCACCCACTTAAGTCTACGGTTTCTTTTATAAATTTGTAATATATTAGGTCCAAAGACCCAAGTGACCATTCAAAAAAAATTTAGTGACACATCTATAATTTTTTTAGTGTCCCAAACTTAACTTTTAAAATTCTAAGCCCATATTAGTTAATTGTTCAACCACTTTAATTGAAAATTTGGAATTATTGGGAGGTGAACAGATTAGGGTGATGGCGGCTTCACATGTTGTCGATGACACTGGTTATAGACCCAAAAGACAAAGGTACACAATCACCAATCAACATTATTATAATTCTGATTGTTTCAATAGTGTTCTCGATATGAAAATTCAAGAATTTGGTAATCACTTTAATGAGATTAACACGAATTTACTTCAAAACATGTTGGCTTTCAATATGTATGATTTATTTTCCAAGTTTGATGCATCAGAGTTAATGAGATTGTGTGAGTTTTATCCATACGATTTTGATAATTCGGACAAAATTGTTCTTGCATCTCAACTTGGTTTGTGCATTGATAGTGTGCGAAAAGATGAAAGATTTGCTAATCTAAAAGGTATTGCTAGAGTTATGGTGGAAACAATGAAACATATCTCTTTTCATTTGATTTATCGATTATTAAAGCTAACATTAGTTTTGCCTATTGCAACTGTAACAATTGAGAGATGTTTTTCGGCAATGAAGATCATGAAGACAAATTTACGTAATCGAATTGGTGAAGATTTTTTGAATATTTGTGTAATTTGAAGTGTTGAAAAAAAAGCACTTTTAAGTGTTACGAATGAACCTTAATTGGCCGTTTTCAAAAGATGAAATCACGTAGAGGTCAATTGTAATATGTATTTTGTTTATCATTAATGAAATTTATTGTTTAAATTTCTGTACGTAATTTGTTTAATGTAAATTTTTGACTCAACCCGTTTCGGTTTGAACCAATCTATTTTGATTTGACTTGTTTTAGTTTGAATTGACGAAATCTAGCTTGAACTTTTTTTTTGCACCCACTGGCTAAATTTTCTGGATTCGCCACTGCATGGAGTTGTGGTTTCGATGTAATAGTTCAGCGTTACTTTTACCATGGTTATATCGTAGTTTGTTTACAAAAGAATGTCCTGCTGATACGATATCTAGTTTTTTAGCAGAGAGGTTATATATTTACTACGTCCAGTTAGCGGGCCGCATTGTTGCAAAGGCTATTTGTCTTGATGTTGCATCCTAGCCTGGGTAACTGGATTTCTTGGTGTCGCTCACTCCTGTTTATGCTTGTGAATGCCTTAGTGTATTGTTTTTGTATCCTAATTCTTTAGCTGATCTGTCCTTTTGCAGTTGTTGTTTGTGAGTCATCCCTTGTTATTGCTAGGATATCTTTTACTCTAAAGCAGCAAAGTTAGAGCATAAACCAAAAAGTGGCCATCTTCTACAAATACAATAGGAAAACCAAAAAGACGGTTACAAACCAAGCAGACGTAACATCTTAGGCCACATCAGTCACTAAACAAATTGATGTAATCTGATCGATGCATTTTTTTTTTGTATTCTTTTCGCCCTTTCATTGGCTTTACAGTTTCGCAAAGCTCTACTGGACGAGAGGAATAACTTAATTCAAGTTTTTTTTACGTAAAACACATTTTCAAAAACTAAATGGGGTTAAACGGGTCATCCGACGAACCCGTTGGGACCCGAACCCGACCCGTTTAGAAAAAGGGGTTCACGGTTTCGACTTGAAGCATTTTAGATTGTTAAGCGTGATTACAATTACGCTTTAAAGATAGGGGAAAGGAAATACGGTGTTGTGAGACACCTAATCTTACACGTAAAACCTATCAAAACTACGTAGTTTTGATTAAAATTCCCATAAACCCAATTAAGACACTTCATTAAAACATTCCCTAACAAACCTTAATGTTTTCGTTTTTAAATTCAGTTCAAATTTTGAACTCATGTTCATGATCTGAAATCAAAAATGAAATTAATTTCCAGCTCACAAATACATAAATAATTTTGGATTGGACGTATATTATGGCCGGGAGCTACAAGTCCTTGTATTTATCTATGATCAATCAATTTGAGGATTGAGGAAGAAGATGTTTATCAACAAGCAGACAAAGGAATATTAGGGGGATTTTATGAAGTATTTTAATTGGGTTTAGGGAAATTTTAATCAAACCTACGTGTAGGGTTAGGTCTTCCTCTTGATATAATCATTTAACTCACCAAAGTGAAAACATACACAAAAGGAATATTAAATAACTTTCAATATATTGCAGAAGAATTATATGCCTCTAAAACCTCTATTACACATAACTTGTGTCTCTCTTGATAAACCATTACTCGGTTGCGATTCAATGTCAAACCATAACTCGGTTTTTATATACTAACAATATTTTTTTTAGTCAAGACATTATCAATTTTAATTACAATCTACCTAGAAAATATATTATAATTAGGAAACATAACCACCTATGATCTAATCCACTTGTCAATAATATTGGTCCATCAAGTTCATTGACTTATGACTTAGAATCCAAAATTATCAACACACTAGTTTTAGAGTTAAGTGTCATTTTAGTACCTGTGGTTTAGCCAACTACGCAACTTTGGTACCTATTCTTTATTTTGTGCAGATGGCTACCTCAGTTTCAAAAAACTTGCATTTTTTGTACTTATAACTCTGTTTATTTTATCCGTTATGTCAGGGGTATTTACGTAATTTCTTATTTAAATGAGTGGTATTTTTTACATAAAATCCCTTTTCATTATCATAAAATCCAACAACCTTATTCACTGCTCCAATTCCCCCATTCTTCAAAACCCTACCCAAAATTCCATCATATCTTTCACATCTTTATTAATTTTCCCTCAAAACCTGAGTTCATCTTTATTTCTCAATTTCTCAATTCCATTCCAACTTTCTTTCTCTCAATTCAATTCCAACCATGTTACACCAGAACCCATCTCTCCATTTCCCACCAACCCGACCCCAACTCCGTAACAGCCAGCATCCGTCATCGCCTCTCCTCTGTCTCATTACGGATCCAGCCTTCTTCCACCACCGCATGGGCCTTACGCCACTCCAAATCTGTGTCTTCAATGGGTGAATCTGCTTCCACTTCCATCAGGACCTGGTGGGGCTGGGGGTGGGGTTGGATACTATCCCGGAAACCCGTGTTCGCTCCAAATCTGGAGTTTAACCAACACCATAATAATAATAATAATAATAATAATAATAATAATAATAATAATAATAATAATAGTAACAGCAAAGGAAGAAGCATCATGTTATTATTATGGTGTTCCACAAGGTTAGATCTGAGATCCAAAAGATTGTTAGATTTGATAAAGTCGGACTTCCTCAGACTATTCGGTATAACTCCAGTAGTTATGCCCGGAACTTCGACCACGGCAACGCCAGATATTGATCTAGAGATCGGTGTATTGGATTCTTATTATGTTGTTTTAGTAAATTCTTTTGTTTAGAGAGAGAAAGTGAGTGTAATGTGTGCCATCGGTGGTGGTTTTCCGGTAAGGTGGGAATGGGTATCGGTGGATATGGATGTTTACTTTGTGATAAAATGTAATTTGTATAATTGGTTCATGTAATTTTTAAGTTTTGTTATATAAATGAAATTCTTATTTATGGTATTGTTTATAACGAAATTACCAGATTACCTCTGATTTAACGGATAAAATAAACGAAGCTAGAAAAAAGTACTAAAATTGCAAGTTTTTTGAAACTAAGGTAGCCATCTGCACAAAATAAAGAATAGGTACAAAGTTGTGTAGTTGGTCAAACCACAGGTACTAAAATGGCACTTAACTCCTAGTTTTAATAATTGTAGGTTCCCAGCCGGATCTACACGGAAGTATCTCGTAGTACGTAGGTGCGGAATCCCTACGTAAGACGATAAGAGCGTAAGACGTAAACTACGTTAATACCGAACACGAATACACGTTACAATACTCAAAAGACACGTTGTATTGCAACCCTTAACACGTGATATTCAAATCACTATTACACGTACTGAACAACTTATCAAACATAAGCCGTAGCCAAATATATATAGTTATCGACAACTTCGCCTAACAGACTAGGCGAAGTTGTCAATAACTTCGCTTGTCCACAAGTTCGCTTATATCAGGCGAACTTGTGAGACAACTTAACTAAAACACAAAAACAAAACCAACTAACACGATTACAGACACTAGATACTGAACTACTGACATCATGTACCAACAGACTCCCCCTTGGCAGTAGCTTCATATCTCTATCTTCAATCACTTGTCTTGTAATCCCAAAATCTTGTCTCTCCCGTCTTCAAGCATGAACTCCCTGTCTTACACAGACAGAGACAACTCTCTGGTATTTCTTGGCTTCTTCTTTCCATGCAGGAATATAGAATATCTTTTTCTCGTTCAGCACCTGCAAATCAGCTTGAGACAAATTCACCAAGTGCATAGGATCATACACTCTCAGCACCTCTTGTTCATCTTCATCCTCCATGACCGCTTCAGCTGTTTGACTGTCGACATACCACCATTTCAGACTCTTTAGGACATCCTTGGGCATTAGTTTCATCGGTACTTCTTTCAAACACCGGATAGGCTTATACTTCATTATCATCCAAGGTTTGCCATCAGCTCTCATTCCTCTATCTTTATCTTCAACAAGCTTCCCTTTCTGCGGTTTTAACAACTCGAACTTTTTATCTTTTATACTTTCTTTCCAAACGATCTTCCCAATAATCCTAGCCATATTAGCATCACTCCTGTTTATCAACCCCAACTTGGCTAAATCCTTCACCTCACAATCCGGCAAGGTATTCAATGATCTCAGCAACCTTTTGAAGTACTGAACTCCGTCAAAACGTTTAATCACAAACAGCCTCAACTGCTCATCATATAACCAGCATATAATCCCCTTCTTCGATTCAGCATACCCTTTGATATTATAACTCTTCTTAAACATAGTTGGAACCGCTGGTTTCTTTGTCTTTACGAACCATTGAGCGTAGCCTTCTTTCCATCTCGGCTGCTCTTCCCATTCAGTCTCGTCACTTCCCATATCATGACCCATATTTGACTTATCAACTTCCGGAATCTCATGCTCAACATTTTCCTCCACAATCTCTCCCTCTTCAGCCTCATTGTCAATCACAATCTCGGCTCCTATTTTCTCAATCTCTTCAAACGGTAACACATCGTCGTCACCCACAGTATCATCATCCAACATCTCCTCATCATCACCCCCTGATCCACCTGTTGCACCAGCTGACTCCCCCTGAGATGTGGAAGTCCCAAGAGCTTGTTCAGTTCTTGGCAACTCACCACCTGCATCTTTCGATGCATTGGGATCATCGTCTCTATCATTATTCTTCTTCGTCCTCAACTCATCGCCCTTGCAGCTCGTCTCCCCCTGAGATGCTAAGAACTGTTTCAAGGCATCAAAAAGTTTACCGTGCTCAACCAGGAGGGACGACTAAATCTGATTCTCTGCAACAAGGCGCTGAATAGCGTGAGTCTGGATCAGGTTTATTCTCGACTGTTCTGCCACGACCCTTTCAAGAGCTGCTATTCTGTCCGAGTCAGATAAATTTGCATCAAAATCAAACCTCATATGAGAAATGTCTTGAGCATACGGTGGAGGGATTCCCAAAGTAGTCGGAACATCAGAAACAGACTGAAAAGTAACCGCAGGTGGTATTGTAACGGATAATCCCGCGGTGGCAACCACAGTCGACTCAACAAATCATGCCACAACCTCCGATGGAGTAAGAGTAGGAGGTGGCAAGGAAACAATTTCTGGAGCCGAAAACTGAAAAGTAGTGGGTGGAATGCCAAAGGAAGATGATGTAGATATCACGGGAACATCTGAGGTGATTGGTCCTGTCCCAGTCATGGATGCAGGGACCATAGTCATACCAGATAAAGCGGGTGGAGAGAAACGAACCACCCTCGAGCTTTCACCAGCTCCCGAGCCTTCACCCGTTCTAGCCCTTTTCGATCGACGAATCAAACGACCTAACTCCTCCTCAAAATCAGATTCACTGTCATCTGTATCTTTCTTTCTTTTTCAATGAATTCTTTCTTGGGCGACCAGAATCTGTCTTGCATCAGCTACATCATCAGCTGAGGAGTCAGAGTCGGTTCTTTCAGAATCAGCTACAGACGTAGCTACCATCGACACATCAACACCCGAAACCTCTGCTACTGAGACCTGAACCTCTGCCTCAGGATCAACTCGTTCCATATCAAAAAATCCTTGGCCACCAAAAGCAGCTTCAAGGTCTACCTGTTCCTCCGGTGCCGCAACAGGAGCAGCAGGCAATGCTTGCTGTACCACAGGTGGTGGTTGAGAAACAACAGCCTGTTGCGGTGCCGGATCCCGAAACTCGTCTCCACGAGGAGCAACATACGCCGGGTTGATCAAATAACCAAATAGCGGAGTATGTCGTGGACGAATCTCTGGTTTACTTCGAGCACTCGATGATCTGCATTGTGCGAATATCCTCTTGCTGACACTCTCTACATAACGAATTGGACGGCGCTGAGGTAGCGTAGGAGCTACATGATTCAAGATCATTTGTAAAAACCTTGGATACATCAAGAATCTTTCACGAGCCACCGCACGTCTCTGACGGTCTATCTCATAAAACACCATCTGACTGAAGCTGTAAGGCTTATTGTAAGTCAGTGCTGTCATTGCCGATTGCATCGTGGCACCCATACCGTCCGTTCCAGCCTTACGACCCGACATGCATACGATCATCACGTGCATGAGAAAACGTCATTGATCCAACAAAAATCCCTTACGTCTCTGAGTGTCACCCAATGGACCAGAATATCCCATTCTTAAAAATGCACCATCTCTGAATGGGATAAACAAATCTGCAGATCCTTCATATAATCACCAAACCACATTACAAACCGAACATAAACAAAGACACGGCCGACCCGAGGTGAACTCTACCTCGGGCCGTCCCACACGACTCTCCCTCTCTGTTTCTCTCTAGACAATTGAACTGAACACACAAAAACTCTAACTTTCTGGATACCTAACTCTAAACAAGACACACATATATATAGACAAAACAACTTCGCGGGCTTGGGCTTAGGCCAGTAGGCGAAGTTGTTCTAACTTCGCCTATGGCGAAGTTGTTCTAACTTCGCTTATGGCAGAAGTTGTTATAACTTCGCCTATGGCGAAGTTGTTATAACTTCGCCTATAGCGAAATTGTTCTAACTTCGTCACTTCATCTCCGCTGATCAGAATTGCATAGCGACGGTCACAAAATGCACCAACAGACTCCCCTTTGACCGTTGCTCTCAATTCTAACAAACACAAAAGATCATCTGTTACAAAACATGCACCAACAGACTCCCTCTTAACTGATGACCTTCTGTTTGCTTCTTCTTGTAGGACTCGATTGCACTGTGCTCTTCAAACTTGAACTTCACAAATACATGCAACATCCATCATGTCTTCAACCAGCCGTGTCTGACACTGTCTTGTAGCTTCACAAATCTACCAATCACCCAGCGTCTTCCATATCAGATCTCCCCTTCAGTGTAAGCTTCTCCGACTATATCGATTGAGGTCTTTGACATGCATGCATCCCCGTGCCTAATTAATCATCTCAACCAATCACGTGAAGTTCTTCTAACTTCACCAACACGTGAAGTTGTGCTCTCTCCACAACTTCACCAACACGTCGGAATTGTATAGTAAGATAAGGTTCAATCTTCAACTACTCAACATCAAGTGATCAATTTCATCACAAAACCACATTGACAGAATCTAACACACATGACCATTAATTAATCCGAAGCATCTTCAATCACCAGGGATAACGATCAAGAACATAAACACTTTGATTCCCGATTAAATCCAACTTGTTCCAAAATTTTCACTTTAATAAATAAGCATCACGTTTCAGGATCCAATTCTCGAACGCCTTGAAAATAACATAAATAATATGCTCTGACCGCAATCCAGTAATGACAAAAACCTTCAGTTCAATTTGACTTTCTTCAGTTGGTCAACCTTGAACAACAACAATTTCTTTGCCCAAAAACACCCAAATATGTGTCAATATCCAGTTTCAATCAACATCCCATTCACAGTTTCAACTCCATATCCAGAGTTGACCCGTATTTGTTCACACGTAAGACCAAGAGATACCAAGTTTCACTCGTTGACGGAACAACATCTTCGGTCTCACAATAATCGTGTACACCTGGCCATTCAGGCGAAAACTCCAAACAATTTTATTTTTTTTTTATTTTTATTTTTTTTTATCTTCGCCCAAAAGTCAACTTCGTCTAAAAGTCAACTTCGCCCCTCATTAACTTTGCCTGGCTATAACTTCGTCTAAAAGTCAACTTCGCCTAAAAGTCAACTTCGCCCCTCATTAACTTCGCCTGGCTATAACTTCGCCTGGCTATAACTTCGCCTGGCTGCTAACTTCGCCTAAACCCTAAAATTTAAGCGACAACTTCGCATGAACCCAATAACTTCGCCTGCGGCGGCTGTTCGTCCAAAAACGCATCAGAAACGTGCCAGAAACACCAAAACGCAGATCTCGAACCATAGCATAAGAGCCTAAGGCTCTGATACCAATTGTAGGTTCCCAGCCGGATCTACACGGAAGTATCTCGTAGTACGTAGGTGCGGAATCCCTACGTAAGACGATACGAGCGTAAGACGTAAACTACGTTAATACCGAACACGAATACACGTTACAATACTCAAAAGACACGTTGTATTGCAACCCTTAACACGTGATATTCAAATCACTATTACACGTACTGAACAACTTATCAAACATAAGCCGTAGCCATATATATATAGTTATCGACAACTTCGCCTAACAGACTAGGCGAAGTTGTCAATAACTTCGCTTGTCCACAAGGTCGCTTATATCAGGCGAACTTGTGAGACAACTTAACTAAAACACAAAAACAAAACCAACTAACACGATTACAGACACTAGATACTGAACTACTGACATCATGTACCAACAATAATGCACTTTTTCATACATCAAATTATATAACATAGTTGATGTTATAGGATAAAGAGGTCTAATAACGCAATACCACATTCCGTTGCATTACATCACATAAGTTACGGTAAATTAAAAAAAATAAAAGAGTTAAGTGCCATTTTAGTACATGTGGTTTGTCTAATGACGTAACTTTAGTACCATTTTTGAATTTATTGCAAATGGCTACTTCATTTTTCTAAAACTTGCAACTTTAGTAATTTTTTTTAACCTCGTTTATTTTTTTCGTTAAATCAAGGGTAATTTGGTAATTTTATTTACTTTCTCTTTTCCTTTAATCATGTTCTCATTTGCATCTTCATAACCCTAAATCTCAATCTGCTTACCAGTGATTAAAACATTGAAAATACCCTAACATTTCTATTAATTCTATTAATCTCCAAGAACCCTAGAAAACCCCTAATTCCACCCAAATCAATAACTTTTACATGGACCTGCACCATATGCACCTTCATCAACACTAGAAAACTCCTAATTTAGTTGAATTTGAGTATGATGAAGAACGGAAGACGACGGGAAGGGGAAGAGCGTGGAGGCGGCGAGTTTGGATGTGTCGGATTTGAGACGAGAGAGGTGTGGTGGTGGGGCATTTGTGGACTTGTGGTGGTGCCAACGACGGCTGTGGTGGTGGCATGGATTTCCGGTGGCGGCGGTTGTGGTGGTTAACTAGTGGTGGTTATTGCGAGGCGTGGTGCAGCAGTGGTAGTTAACCGGTGGTGTTAGATGGATAGCAATGGTGGTTGACCTTTGGGGTTAAACCCTATATACGAGTAAATCGTTTTTGTGTCACACACGAAATCAAAATTAATGCGGTGGCTGGTTACGGTGGTTATGATGATGGTTAGAGATAAACGAGGTTAGATAAAAGTACTAAAGTTGCAAGTTTTAGAAAACTGAGGTAACCATTTGCAATAAATTCAAAAATAGTACTAAAGTTGTGTAATTAAACAAACCACATGTACTAAAATAACACTTAACTCAAAATAAAAACTATGTTCAATGCACACTATATTAAATATGAAAGTGTTGTTTGATGCAAAAGTTTGAACTCAATCTCTGCGTCAAAATGTCAAGTCGGGTAAACATTTTCTTAAAAGCGATCAAATCTAGTGTATCATAACGCATCTAACAACGAATATACATTCTTGATCAATCCTCAAACAACAAAGGGATCCACGTTGCAGCGTAGTTAAATAACGTAAACCAAAAAATTTAACCCCATCACCTGCATAATAAAGCTAGTTGTGAAACTGAAGATTTGATAAATTGGATGTAGACAAATTAACAGATGTTCATAATTTTGTAAGAACTTAAGATGATGAAGTTCAAATATAACGAAATTGAAGAGGGCAAAAACAAATTAAAATTCAACCTAAAAAGTTAATTTTCTTTAGGAATTACTCGTATTCTTTGTTCAACGCATAAAATACATTTTATTAAACCACGTAACAATAACATCGGCATATTTTCTCAATTATTCGTACTTGAGAGGAAACAATTACAATTCATTATTGGAGCATCGATCTGCAATGGGTGTTTTTAGCTAATGTGGATCCTTGGACAACTGAAGATTCGTGTTTTTTTTGCTGGGAGATGGGCAAACAAACAAGTGATGACGTGGCTTGCGGTTTTAACTTCCATTTTACATAGTACAACTTAACTATAACTAAAAAGTAACTTAATTCGGGCCATATTTGGGACATTGGATAACATGAAAACTGAGTAAGAACCTAAAGCACTAAACGTTGTCATATTTTAACTTCTAGTTGATTTTAGGTCATTCAATCTAAATAGTCATAATAAATGAAATGTTATCATGTTCACTTAATTAATATCTTGACATGCTTGTCTGGATTTTAAGTTGGAGGAAGGAGATTACGGGAACAAAATAAAATCATAAAAACGATAAGTTATATTAGCATTATATGTAACTATAACTTTTATAAACAAACACATAAAATCGATAAGTTGTATTAAATTAACGTTTTTAAAAAAAAAAATCCAAGTAGATTTTTCATTTGTGATATAAAATTCGGTTGCTCGTTGTAATATATTTCTAAGACTTGGTCCTTGTTATTTAGAAGTTATTTAATTTCTAGAGCATGTTATTATAGTTTGCGTCTGTGTGGTTTATGAACGGGACAAACTTGTGATCCTAATTTAAAAAGTGAGCATGTTGTTTCCCTGTGAGTTACCAGTTTGCGTCCTTTTGTCTATCAATGACAGGTTCTTTGTTTAAAAACATGTGAAATGACATTGTATGTCCTTGTTTTATTGGCCATTTGCGTCCATATGCTTTGCAATTTTTAACACCCTCAAAATTCAAAAAAAAAATAATACAGATAATAACCAAATTTCAACGCATTACCTAATTTGCATTAAAACCCATCCGTAACCATTATAAAATACACTTATCAATAATATGTTAATAACATACAAACTTGATCACTAGTAAACCATAAAATTGAATTAAAAAAAAATGATTTAAGGAAAAACTTTCATCAACAAAAACACTTGCTCAGCAAAAAAAAACTTTGATATACCTGTCAGATATTCCCCGTCTCCTCGTCAACAACATAACGAACCTCAGGTTAGGCCAAATTTTCAATGCCACCCTCAAGTTCAACGAAAGGTGGCTTAGGGTGGCATTTACCATGATTATTTATTGCTAACGGATACACAAACATAAGACCGTTCACATAACTAACTCTATCAAACATAAAAAGTTAATTAAAGGTTGTTAAGTTAACTTATATTAAAAACATTATAAATATTATTTTCAGTCATGTATTTTATCTTTTTTATTGTATTCTTAGTATACTTAAAACTAATAAATAATATTTAAATATTGTTTTACCTATTAGACTAAGTGTTGTGGGTGAGGGAGTGGCGTCACCCACTTACCACCTCACCCATTAATGCATAAGAGACCATAACACTTCCTCGCGCAACGCCTCCCTCTCGCCAATTGACTAACGCATAATAAGCTAAAAGATGTGTGGTCCACCCCCATGTCAACCAATCATAATTATTTATTTTTGTTTTTACATCTTGATTGGCTAACCCCTTCTTTAGACCAAACGTAGTGGCCAATGGGAGTTGTGTCCACCCAAAAAGGCCCCATAGCGCGGGATGGCGCTATGTATGTTTTGGGGTTGGGGATGCTTCCCACAAAGCGTCGGGTGTGTGTTGTATTTGGTCTAACTAGCCGTTTGATGACGACTTTCTTTAGAAAAAAAATCGTTTTTTTAATATATGTAAACCAAGAACCCTACAACAATTCTCACACAATTTCATATTTTTTCTCTACAAATCCTACAAATATCTATACTCTACGCAAAAAATGGATTCTATGTCTTCCTCCGACATAGAATTATATTGCAGACCGTTTGAGCAGAATGATATGCAATCTCTTCATTCTCCTCGCCCGGTCTTAAGAAGAGATTATATTGAAGACCGTTTGAGCACGAACGATTGTTTGATGAAAAACTACTACTATGACCCACCGAGATACAAGAACCAGAAGATTTTTAGTCTTCGCTTTCAGATGTCTAAACATCCAGTTTTGAAGGGGAAGATACTCCATTCACTACACTTTTATTTTTGTCAAAAAAGTCCCTATGATGACGTTGTACTACATGACGCAAAACGCCCCTATAGCGACTCCATCTACTACACATTGCTTACACTTATTTTCTAAGTTGGTTAGTTAAAACTCACTCATTGCCTATGTAACATTAACGTTACATTTTATTTTAACAAATTTGGTGTTTGACGTTAAGATATCATCCTAAATTTCATAAGAAAATAGTTAGATTAATAATATATAACAAAACCGACAAAGTTTGAACTTAGACGACGAAATAAACCACACCTCCACATGGGGATGAACATCATATCTTATGTTTTCAAAAATTATACGACCCGCAACATTGCATATATTATAAGAGAAAGAATGTTTTAACCCCACAATGGAACACGGAATCAGTCACCTATCTACTTTCATCGGATCAACGTCCTGGCTTTGGCATTGGTTTTGACCATGATTTTGACTTTGACATTGGCCTTGATTTTGACTCTGACCTTTGTATTGTTCCAAGATCACACCACAGTTATTTAAAGTTCTTGAGTCCAAAAGACCATGGTTCCATAATTTAACCATAAACATTTTCCAGCACCTGTCATAACACTAAATGTTAAAAAACCGCCAAACAAACACCCATAAAAATATTTGAGGCAGACATAAAAGGATACCATAGCACTGGCGGGGCCTCGACCAGATCTGGACCATGTAATTTTGAGAAAGCTTCACACGCCCACGGGATATGACCATCAGCCAACACCCTGACATTGTCATAAAAAACAACTTTTATCGATCGTGTTCGTGTTTTGTTATTTTTATATATTTTTTAGGAGATTGAATTACAGTTGTTTCCTCACGAAAGAGTTCCAAAGGTGCATCATTTGCTTTTCGTCTGATGACACGTCAACAAAGTCATCTAGCATCTGATAAAAATGGAAATTTCTGTCAGCAATTCTGAAAGTGATTATAAAAGACAAAATCAGAGAGGAAAACATACCCTTCGGTCCTCTAAATCAGCCACATCATCATCCACTTCGTCTTCACTGTCTCGGTCAGCAAAGACTTGCTCCAAAGCCATGGGCTTTTTTTTTATAAAACAAAAGTAGAAAGTAAAGATAACTAAATTGTTGACGGTGAATGAAAATATACATCTACTAACAGAAATAAAAAACACTAGATTAATGGTCACCTGAGCTCTATGTGAGTGAAAAAATTGCCGCTTCTGCAACAGGGTTCGGCTGCAATAAATAGAATTACAAAAAAAGAACCGATAAATGGATAAGCATTTTTGATATACCATTTGTTCATGAATCACTATCGTTTCAAATTTAATGGTAATATTGATTCATTGTAGTTAAGTTTATGTATAAAATAGAGGTCGCAAGTTCAACTCATTTAGTTATGATGGGTATGTTTTAGTGTAATACCATATGTTTTATCATACTTTTATACACTTTAATTATTACTACTACTATTACTATTATTATTATTATTATTATTATTATTATTATTATTATTATACACGTTAATATAATAAATAAAAATTATATAAATAGTAGGCTCGTTTATTAAACTCAAGCTCCGGCTCGTTTATTAAACAAACTTAATTCTAAGCTCACTTGTTAAACCAACTTACTTTTAAGCTAAACTCGTTTAAGACTTTAAGCTCAGTTCGATTTGAGCTTTTAGCGAGCTGATCTCGAGTAGTTAACGAGCCGTTTAGCTCGTTTATATCCCTACTAAAAGTGACCAAACTTAACCTGACCGGCATAAACGGGTGAAGGAAGAAAGAAAATCACATACTTTCTTGGGTCGGAACGTTCGACCGATAACTTTCTTGTCTTGGCAAATTGAAGCATAGGTGCAGGTGCAATGTTACTTTCAGGCACTGACTGTGCAGGCTCGGGTTCAGCAACTGAAGGGCAGGTGGCACTTGCATCAGGACTACACGCATCAATCTCCATGTTCTCAGGTATACCTATAATTATCAAACCACAAAATGTTATTATTATTGGAACAAGTAACTGGGACCCACACTTATATAAAAGTAATACCATCTGTATTGTCTATAAGCTCACTAGCTGTAGACATTGTTGAATCCAGTACAAGCGGATGCACATTATTTGCATTTTGAGTTTGGCTTTTCGGTTTCCTTCGTCTTCTGGATTTATGGCTGTAAAAGGCAGATTCCATAAATATGTAAATAATTATGTATGAAGTGTAGAAGATTCATATAATTAAAGCTTACCAATATGAAAACATTTGCTGTTTAGGATCAACATTTTCAGGAATTGTCTGAAAATAACATCATTTTAGTCAACCATATAAACATTTTTGTATGATTCACATCATATTAATATCATGTCAAAGACTATATCAACTAACCTCAGAGGTGCTTAGGTCAGTTTTCACAGATACAATCACACCCTGATATTCTTCACCAATCTGCATAATATTAATAGTATTATGTTTTGTGACTATAATTATTTAGAAGTAAAAATTAGTAACAAGAACTTTGATGGATTGATTACTAACAAAAAACTCAAAATGAAACAGATCATGCGATGAAGGCAAGTGATATTTCAGGCCCTGAAACACATTCAACAAACAATCACATGTTATGCAAATATTGCAAGTCAACTTTGAGTAAATAATACAGAACGAAGTCAATCGAAATCTACCTTGATACTAGCACATTTCACCAAGCAGAATGGGCATGAAAAATCCTCTGTGACTGGAGATTTAAATGGATATTACACAAGTAAAAGCATCAAAAATGACATTTATACTTTCATAAAGAAACATGCAATTGTTATATTAGTATATCCATACGATACCTTCGGTCCGATGCAACGTGTTGTTGTAATACTTGTAGTTGAAAACAACATTTCCCGCCCTCAACCTGATAGTAAAACCAAGCCATCATGTAATTACACTACCACTAAATGTTATATGTCAGATAAATATCATCTAGTAACACTATTCAGAATGAGGAACTATTATCATTAGAAACTTTATGAAAGTAATAAATGCATTAGTAACTGAATTCTAGTTGTGGAATATTAACTTCTTTTTGGAATATGTATTTCATGCTATAATATATATTTTGTATGCTACGAAGTATGAATTTATCATTTCGAATATAAATCATCACGAAACTACATACAAACTATTTTAAACATGTTTATGGTGATTCTGAAATGTATGTAACTTATCATATTTTATTTATTTTAGTTGGTATAAACATAAAAAAATTCCAACGAGTATCGATATCCACCAGTAATTACCCGACAAAACAAAAAACAAATCAACAATTAATTAACAAGGTACAACTTACAAGACAAGTGTCATAAAAGTATAACTACCTCATAACACCAGGTCGAGGAGGATCATTATACGAGTACACATCATACGGCAATATATTCTTTGCCCCATATTCTTCAGTGAAAATATCAACTGGTACCTGCTGCAATATGCTCTTCAAAAACCACAAAATCAAATTAAAACTAAAATAAATGTATGCGCCGCGAAGTAAAGGGTTAAGAGCATATATACCACAGCTTCCGAGTTATAAGGCAACTGAAAAGAGACACGTTTTTCCTCATTTACAGAACTCAACTGCAACATTAAACCCCATGGTAAGAGTGAGAAATAAGTTTATAGAAGATAGAGAACGAAAAAAGATAGCAAGTAAAAGACTGAAAAAAGAATGTTTTAAGCTTAAAAAAACAATATATTCCTAACCAGTTACAACTAAACTTTAGCTATAAAACAACACTTATTCAGTAACTTTTTGATGTGATATCTTGTGGAACATGTGATTTACGAATAAGATTTTCAATTCAATCTCAGTTTACCAATTTTACTTAATACACCAAAGCAAGCATACCTTCATAGAGCAGGCCTTCATATGAACAAACGACTTCATTTCAGATCTCCCTCCTAAACTTAAAGGTGGAGCATTCTCCCATGAAGAATGAAGTGAATCCATTGGAATCTTCCCAAACAAACAGTAACCCGAACAATTCACTGGCACACAAAATGTAGATCAGAATACACTCACAGTATACAGAAAATAGAGATTAAGATACATGCATCCATATAAATGTATATACATATACAAATACATATATGTAGATAATTAGATATATGTATATACATCTAGGGAGAGGTCCATTACAGAAGAATACACACGCACACAAAAATATAGAGGAGGGTTCTATGCAGAAGACACTTCATTGCGAGAACAGAAAGAAGAAAAAAAATCATTCGTTTTTCAAATTTAAAATACAAAAAAAAAAATAGTTTAGATGCAATGTTCATCCATCTCTTTTAACTATCTAACAAAATACATAAACAAAATTTGTTTACTTGTAGAACCTACACATGTGTAGGTTATGTGTATCATGTGTCGGTATAATCTCTACACACATGTAGGTGATCGTTTAAAAGTGAAAAATAAATAAATAAATAAAAGTAATAAAATAAATATGTATGTAAGAAGTTTTTGAAAATATGAGCTATTGATAGAAAAAAAATAAACGATTTAGCATTGTTCTCGCAATAATTTAGTCTTCCGTAATGAACATCTCTCTCTATATATACATAAATATATGAAGTTATGAACTTAAAATTCGCTTATCACATATGCGTTGATAATAAAGTAGTAAGAAGATTCCGCATCTAGAGAATATCCTACAAGAGTTGGAAAACATGTGATCCTCCGTTAAATCAATATTCTGAGAATTTGAGGAGTCAGCTGCAACAGAAAATAAAAACTCAAAACCGCTACAAACTTAAAATAACGATTCTCTGAATTTAACAAAAACTAGAACCAATGGCATACCACAGCTAACCAACAATATCTCAAGAGATCCAGATTTGATCTCTTTCGATAACTTATTCATCTCAGAGAGAAGAAATTTTGCTGTCTCAGCCCCACCAAAAACCGTCAACTTACGTGCGCGCTTAAAGCGATAAACAGCTGTAGTCTGTGTCTGAAAAATATAAACAAAGAAAACTAGCCATTTCGCATCAAAAAGTAAACAAAAAATAGCAAAAAAATAAAGCATGAAAAGTAAATAACGAAAGTGTAAACTTGTAATTACCTCCACACTTGTAGTAGACACTGGTCTTGCCAATAACACGTAAAGAGGAAAAAGGGTCTGAATTTGGGATCCATCGTTAGAAGTTGTAGCACCAGATGTAGATACTGATATTTGTATCCTACAATACAAAAAAACGAAACCGATATCTTTCAAAACTGTATAGGCCACTTGATGAACCAGGATTATTAATGTGAGACCCGATAATAATATAATTACGAAAAGAAAGCCCTAATTTGTATTAAAAGCTTTATGCCCAAAAAGATGAGAGCAAATCTAGACAGTATATTCAATAATAAAAGCAAAATCTAGTCATCAGTATAAATAATTGTGAGTTTGATGTGGCGATTCTTGCCTTTTCTTCAGCTTAGCTTGTAATTTGTAATGCAGACATCTCTGAAGAAATAAGGGCTGCAAAACAAAACAACACATGCAGATTTATGCATAAACACTTAAAAGGTCATGTAATATAATGCATGTAGCGGAGAAATGTTTGATTTGTATCAGATGCAACAAATATAGGGCAGTTTCATATACCCCCATCTAAACTTGCAAAATTACATATTTCCCCAATGCATGCTCAAAGTGTATTGTACCTTATGCATTGAAAACTTGTGTTTTAGAGAGAATAGATTCAAATCTCCCACAAATATATACTTCTGGGTAATATGCATCAATCATGGATTTAAATATAAACGATTATGTAACCAAACTAAAAAAGAGATAAAAAAAATGATTACATTTCTAACAGCGCGTCGTTGAAGAATGTTGTATAATTCAACAGGTTTACAATAAACTGACAAGCTTTCTTCAGCCGCAGCTTGTTCCTCCTGGGTCAACTCAGCACGACCTTCGTTGCGACACATCTGGTCTGAGCTTATAGAGTAACTGCAATTGCAAACACGTTTCTTTTTCCGTGAGTTTGACAACAAAGCACAAGATACTCGAAAGAACCGACATATATATGTACATAGTATTATAAGATGACGAGTCCGCCTATTCAATGATTACCTAAAAAGAAAGAAAACAAATAGAACAGCAAAAAGAATCTCATAAACAATCTAAAGAAGCCCCAATTACACAAATTAGAAGACATGAAGTAGCTTGTAATGCAAGATAAGTACTTGGTTTCACGAGCAGCTATGAATATGCCGGGCATGTTTGTTTAGACAATGCCAGGTTGCAACTTCATAGTTATCTGCACCTACTTGGGGAAAGTCGGCTTAGGCCCCTGCAAACCTGGATTTAATAACCTATTGAATCAGTCGTGTTTATATTGAACACTTCCCATGAAGGAGAATACGATCATAACACAATCACCACGTTTTGCAATATTCTCCTTGATTCCTCTGTTTTAATGTGATTATTATGTAAAATGTAAATCACTCATTTTTTAATGTGGAGCCTACAACATAAATGCCTACATTGTTGTATAACCAATATTTACACATTCTATCATCAGTTTCTCTTCTTATATCACACCATGACTTTCTCGCCCCAAAATTTCCTTTCAAAAAACGTGTGCAGTCTAGATTAATGTAATAGTTGTTAAAAAAAAGAAACACTTTGCGCCGTACAACAAATTTAAATCTAAAAAATTAGCAAGCGTTTAAACTTCAAACATCAAAAAATTAGATCTAGAAAACTACCAAACATCAAAAAATTCAGATCTAACGAATTACCATATGTTTAAACATCAAACCACAAAAATTTTAGATCTAACAAATTACCAAATGCTTAAACATCAAGCATCAAAAAATTCAGATCTAACATATTACCAAATGTTTAAATATCAAAATATTATCCAACAAATTACCAAATGTTTAAACATTAAGAAACTTATATCCAACAAATTACCAAATGTTTAAACATTAAAAAATTTATATCCAACACATTACCAAATGTTTAAACATTAAAAAACTTATATCCAACAAATTACCAAATTTTTAAACACCAAACATATAAAAATATTTGATCTAACAAACTACCAAGCATAAAAATATTTGCATCTAACATATTACCAATTGTTTAAACATCAAACATCAACAAATTTACATCTAACAAATTACCAAATGTTTAAACATGAAACATAAACATTCTATGCAATTACATTCTGTGTAATTGACGAAGCAATCAATTTACATATAAGCTTAAACATATCAAATTATGACCTTAATTACTACTTCAATCGAATGTATTTAACGAATCAGACAACAAACACTTGAAAATCAATTCATCGGATACATCTATCTAAACCATAACACCGATTATTTCAACTGCAATAATCGAGCATAGGAATCGTTGATCGAGATCGATAAGCAAAGAATTGATCTGTAATTAAAGAATGATAGCGTAATTGGGAGAGTATTATTATTATTATTACCTTGAGCGTTATGAACCCTAATTTTGATTTTGGGGAAAAAGGAATAGGATAGATAGATGCTTGTTTGTTTGTTTAAAATCCAACGGCGTCTTTGACTTGTTGGTTATATCATATAATGTCATATAGATAGATGTATGTTTGTTTATCATATATGACTTATTATTATGTCACCAACACATTTTTAATAGTACGAATTTGTCAACTATAAATATTAATATAAAAAAAAATTGGAAGAAAAGAAGTCAAGATAGAAGTAAAAATTGAAAAATTAAGGTGTTTGGATTCCTTTGGTACTTAGATAGATTTAAATGACAATTGATAGATTGGTAAAATTGGTGTATCTTTGAAATCATGTAATCTGGTGGTAGTTGCCGGGTTGGTGACGCATCTCCGGCTTGTGGAGAGTGCCTTGTTTGGCATTTCGTTGGTTATTTATAAAATTTACAGTTCGAAGAAAACACAAATTTGTTTGATATGATGAAAAGGTAATAGTGAAACTTGTTTCATATGGATCAAAAAGTTATTTGAAACTATAACTGTGATTGATAATTTTTGTCATAAATAGAAAAAAGTTATTTAAAAATAAATAAATTTGATGATCCATATCAAAATTAGGAAAAAAGTTACAAAAGAGTATGTGAGTGAGAAAAGAGTGTCTTGATACCTATCAAGATCACATAGAAGTTATTATTGATATTGTGTGATCAAATATATTTGCTCCTTAGTTAAATTTGTGTTAATTGTGTGAGTAATGGAAGTATCAAACAAGGTTAAACAGTTGATTGATCAAAAACATCAATTACAAATAGAACAAAATAACATGCGATTACAAATACACTAAACAAAAGTATCTGAAATATAGAAAAGAAAAAAAGCACATGAAATATTTTCACATGAGTTGTGAATGGATCTAAAACCACTAAGCCAATATTACGTGAAACTGTACCCATAATTAATTTCGGGAAAATATATAACTGATTGTCGGGTCTTGCATGCTCAATCCAAGTCAATTTATTTCTTTTGCTATTAGGATAGGCGAATTTTTATATATCCATTCGAAAAATACCTAACATTACCATTTTTTATATTTTAACTCAAGTAAGAATAAAAATAACAAACTGAATTCATATAAACTGTATGTTAGCTAGACAACTATATACACAATTCACATAATATATTGATGCTTTTATGGAAGTTAAACAAATCTTTTACTAGAAAATTTTTATGGAGTTAAAATGATAGAAACTAGTGTTTTACCAGGTACAACGCGTCGGGCGGATCGGTAAAACACAAACGTTGTCAGTCCTAAATATTGAGGTGGTAAGCCAACGTAAATTCGGTCGGTTTCAGTTATGTGCGTTATTGTAGCGAAACTAAAACAAAAAAAATATAAAAATTGAGGTTGACCAATGGAGTGGCGTTGGTCGGTAAAACTCGAGCGTTGGTAAAACCCAACCATTGAGTCTGCGCAAATTCTGTAGGTTTACATCACGTTCATTACGATACCGGAACTAAAACAAAAAAAACTTATTCGGCATTCGATTGGTTTTCATTACGTTCGTCACGATAGTGGAACTAAAACATAACCCGGTGAGTCTACACGAATTTGATCGGTTTCCATCTCGTTCATTACGGAACCGAAACTAACAAAAAAAACATGATTGGTATTCAGTATATTTTTGTTACTTTCATACAGATAAAAAAAACTGAAATGGCCTTCATAGGATTGCACTAGGGGTGTGCAAATTAACAGTCATAACCGTTAACCGAGCCATAACCGACATAACTGAACCTATTTTAACTGATAACCGACATAACCGGTGGGTCGGTTTAATGAACTTTTTGAAAACCGTCAAATATGGGTCGATTTTGGTTAAAGATAATTTCAAGTCCGCCATAACCGAACCGCCTCATTTACAAGATTCTCAATTTTATGGAGTATAATTAGAAGACGATGTTGATAATTTGGAAAAAATTAAAGAACGTAATAAACTAATAATGCTCTCATTTTTTAATTATATGATTTGATTTTACTAAAAAGTAATCCATTTATCGTTTGTTTGAATATATATTATTAATATTATGAATTCTATATTTTGTTGAGCTATGCCATGTCATTTTTTTTATTTTTTTTGGGTAATATTTAGTACCAAAGTTTTAGGCTAAATTACATTGTTTTGGTCACGATTAACCGACCATAACCGACTCGTTATAACCTTCAAAATCGATTAACCGAAACTTCCATAATGGATCGGTTATGGTTATGGTTATCTATTAATCGACATATTGGTTAAGGTTATGAGTTTAGCCTAAAACCGCCACAAACCGATCCATGCACACCCCTAAGGTGGACCAGTCAATATCGCACCAAACCTCTTAATTATACTATATATATATATACATATAATTCAAGAAAGTTAATTATTGTGATAATGTGGATCATAATTTATTGTGTGATAAGAAGTACACCACATTATGGCACTTCCAGATTCATCTTGGGTTGAAGCAATGCAAGAGGGGTTGTAGCAGTTCGTAAGACTCGGTGTTGGGGATCTTATTGATAAACCGGATCAGGTTAAAAAGGCTATCCCGGCAAAATGCATATTTAAGTGTAAGAAAGATGATCGTGGGGTTATCGTGCGAAACAAAGCACATTTAGCTATACAAAGTTTTAATCAGCAAGAAGGTGTAGACTACACTGAGGTATATACTCTGGTAGCAAGATTGGAAGCTATACGCATTTTCTTAGCCTATGTTTCCATTAAGCATTTCAAGGTATATCAAATGGACGTTAAGAGTGCGTTTCTTAACAGGGAAATTCATGAAGAGGTGTATGTGAAGCAGCCTCCTGGTTTTGAAGACCCAGATTATCCTGAACGTGTTTACCATTTAAACAAGGCTCTATATGATCTTAACCAAGCCCCAAGAGCTTTGTATAGCACACTTGTTGACCATTTTATTAATAGTGGCTTCAAACGAGGGACTGTGGATTGTACCATATTTTACAATATTGTGGAAGATTATCTCTTTCTAGTCCAGATTTATGTTGATGATATCATATTTGGTTCTTCAAACGACAAGTTATGTAAGGACTTCGAGAAGACAATGCAAACCAAGTTCGAGATAAGTTATCGGAGAGATGAGTTTCTTCTTAGGGTTGCAGGTTCACCAATATGATGCGGGTATCTTTATTCATCAGACGAAATATGTGAACGATGTCTTGAGCCGATTCAAGATAACTGCGGGAAAAGTACCTTCTACTCCTCTTCCTATTGGTCACAATTTGTCACCCAAAGAATTGGAAGATATTGTTGATCCAACACTATATCGAGCGATGATTGGTTCTTTAATGTATTTGACTGCATCGAGTCCTAATATAATGCTTTAATAGTTTGTCTATGTGTCACGTATCAATCGATTCCCCGGGTGACTCATCTGGTGTCACACCTTAACCTAAGGCGGAAATGTCAGGGCGTGAGCTAATTGCTCACAACTCTCAAGGTACTATCATGCAATAATTTCAAATGATAATATCTATTTAATTAAATTAAATATTCAACAAATTCAAATAATACAAATTACATAATTTAAACAAAACAATAAATACATCAAAGTCTTGGTTTATTCTTCTAACGTTAAAACTCTAAATTCTTCACCAATCCTAATATCAGTTCAAACGATAACCTGCATATGCGTATAAAATAAAATAGTTTTGTCAACACAATGTTGAGCGAGCAAAACACCAGTTATGTCAATACAATATAATATGAGTAAATGAACAAACTATCCTTATTGCGGAATACAATTAAGCCATAGCACGTAAACAATTCAAAGATATGATAAAATACGGGCTAAACCATTTTCATGCGAATCGGGCGTTGGTTACCATGAGTGAGTTGTCGGTGAAACCATTAACATGCGATCGGACAACGACCACTACGACAATCGTATGGTCATACTAAAATTGAATATGTTGGACCTCTTCGAATGCGTTCAAATAAGCAAATTTACAAGTAGCAAGTTAGGCACACAACTGATATCATATAAGGTTAACAGTTGTTAGTGTGAATACTAATAATAAGTAGATACTGTAAATACGCATATGTTCCTAAAAAGTTTAAATAAGTAATAAGGGGAGTGAAATACTCATTTTAACAATAAACGAAGGAAATAAATGCGGTAGAAAATTGTAGCAACAAGTGTCACGCTCAACGAGACGAATCAACGGGAAAATCCTTCCCTTAGATATGATGCAAAAAAGATCTTGTTCTATCCTTGATCAGAGATTTCTCTATGAAAAAGACGAGTCGGAGTTTGAAGAGGGGGAATGAGAAGGAGCCCTCGACCGACAACAGATAGAGGAGGATTTATTTAATCACATAGTTTGGGCTCCTAGAATATGGCGCCCTTGGGGCTTTCTATTTGATTATATCGAAAGGCCCAATGAATTGGGATTTCCCTATTGGTCCAGGTCATTTCGGGGCAAGCGTTATGATGAAGAGGATGAGTTTCAAGAGAATGATTTGGAGTTCTTGCAGAATGAGTTTCAAGAGAATGATTCGGAGTTCTTGCAGAATAAGCTTCAAGAGAATGATTCGGAGTTGTTGCATAGTGGAACCGTGGAGTACCAGACACGAGATAGATCTTCCAAAAAACAAGGCCTTTTTCGAATAAGCCAATTCATTTGGGACCCTGCAGATCCACTCTTTTTCCTATTCAAAGCTCAGCCCTTTGTCTCTGTGTTTTCACATCGAGAATTTGCAGATGAAGAGATGTCAAATGGGCTTCTTACTCCCCAAAAAAATCATCTTACATCTCTATATAAACGTTGGTTTATCAAGAAGACGCAAAAAAAAACACTTCGAATTGTTGATTAATCGCCAAAGATGGCTTAGAACCAATCGTTCATTGTCTAATGGATCTTTCCGTTCTAATACTCTATCCGAGAGTTATTAGTATTTATCAAATTTGTTCCTATCTAACAATACACTTTTGGATCAAATGACAAAGGCATTGTTGAGAAAAAGATGACTTTTCCTGGATGAAATGCAAATTGGATTCATGGAACAGGAGAAGGATTTCCTATTCCTTAGCCGGAAAGATATGTGGCCATGAAATGAGAAGGAAGGTTGGAATGGCAACATGCGTCTATTATTGAAATCGTAGAAATAACTACGAATTAAAAGATGAACTAATAGAGAATTGAAACATAAACGGGTATTTGCAATAATAACTAAATCAAATTTATTATTTATTTAGGATGGTTATCTTTAATTAAAAATTGTGAGTAAATAATAATAATGTATAAAAATACGTTTGTTTATAACATACTAGCTTTTGAACCCGTATATTATACGGGATTTGTCAAATAATAAAAATAAAAAGATCCATTATATAAAAGAAATGAACATAATTATAAGTAAAATAAGATAAAATATATAGTATAAACAATAAGAAATATAAAATCTCAAATTTACAAATTTGATTTTTTTATGTACAACATTTGCAAAAATTATTTTGACCAATTATTCGTGGATAACTATGATAAATGAGATGAGAGATTAGAGAATTAAAAGAGAAATTATAACCCATTTCTCAAAAACTGTTTTGTCCCATTACCCATGTATATGTAGGATAAATAAGATGAGAAATTAGAGAATTAAAAATGAAATTATAACCCATTTGCCAAAATTGTTTTGGCCAATGACCAATGGATAGTTAAAATGAATGAGATGATAAATTAGAGAATTAGAAAGGAAATTATAACACATTTGTCAATATGGTTTTGCTCCATAACCCATGGATAGGTAGGATGAATGAGAAGAGAGATTAGACCTAGAATGAATGTGTGATTGCCACATCATCCTCTTTATTTTCTTTTATTAGTATAGTTAGATTAGATTTGTACAAATAATTATTTTAACATGTTAATTATTAAAATGTATTTTAATTATGTATATTTAAACTAAAACCCCTTTTAAATCTTTAATATTAAAATCTTTAGCAATTCGTATTATATACAGTATATTCTTATTTATATAAAAATATATGACAATATATGGGTTTAACGAAGGTCCAGAAAAACAACTAGTTAATATACCAGTTTTAAGAAAAATACAAATTAATTATAAGTTTTGTAATATTTATAATATTAGTTAATAATTTAATATGATAAATAGATTATTTATAAGTTTCGAACCCCCGGCCCCCAGCGGTTCCAGCCATAACGTAACCACCCTAGCCAACTGGGCTAGGGCGATAGATGGTATAAACCTGAATCAGAATTGACATAACCAGACAGACCAGATAACCAATTCACATGATGACCCTAGAAATCAAACTCGATTAATCCCGTTTGTGTTTAATTATTTAACCATAGGGTTATTGATGAGTGAATCAAGACCAACAAAAATGTATAATTAATTACTTTTAACGATGTCTAATCGGTGGTTAAAATGCTTGATAATGGGCTGACCAAAACAATGATCAGAACAAGGACTTGCGGGTTATGAACACGCAATTAACTATAGGTTTTTTTATCACGGCCAATGATTGAGGGGACGAGTTTAATTTTTGTAGTTATCTCTAAATGTATAATACTCAACACCCTAAAGACTAAAAAATATAATAGTTAATACGAATCAAAATGATCTTCTTTAACAATTAAAGTGTCGGTAAGGCCGAAATAGGCAAGGGAAACAATATTATTGATTCAATTTCCGTGGTTGCAACGAGAATTAAGCTTCAAGAAACATAAACGGGTCATCAGGTACTGGTATACGGGTATAAGGGTTTGGGTTAATGGGTTTCTGGTTAATAATATAACAATATAACAGAAATTGCAAATTGGTCCTTCAAGATTAGGGATGGAAGCAAAAATGGGTTAAAGTAAGGATAAGGGTTGAAATTGTATATATATCAAAGTTGTTTTATATAATTTAAATAAATATAATAACAAATAATAATAAAATAATAATAACTCGAATAACGCGATATTTTCTTGATAAAATTTCTTGAACATAAAAACGGGTCGGGTAACGGATAGAATGTTAATTAAGAAAAATCCGAGTTGTCACAGCTGGTTGTTGTAAAACGTATTTTCCACTATCTTAGGGGTAATATTGACATCGGGTTTTTCGTGATGCTGGATCCATAAGACCTGTGAACAGCAACTTGAGGCTGCCATGTATCCGCCTTTAGCGGTAAAACGTATTTTCCACTATCTTAGGTTTGAAGTTTCTTACTACCCCAATTTTTATTGATAACTCTGATGCTATTTGCATCACGAAAAACCCCGTGCACCACTCGAAAACAAATCATATCGAAATTCGTTATCATTTCATTCATGACTACTATGAAAAGAAATTAATGGATATTAAAAAATTTTACACGGGTTATCAAAAGGTAGACATTTTTACCAAAGCGTTTGATAAAAAAAGATTTAACTTTTTGCTTAGTTTAAATAGTATGAAATCATTTGCTGAAATTCAAAAGCTCGTCTAATCATTTTTTATTTGAGTTTTTGTACAGTTTTTGTTTTGGTTATTTTATTTCTTTAAATGTTTTGGTTTTTAGGGGGGAGAAAATGGGAAAAATACAAAAATATTATGTTTTCTGTTCGTACAGATAAAATCCAAAAACATTCAAATATTTTAAAATTCAAAAACATTGAGCAATTGCTCCTCAAAATGAGTTTTGTAGCAAAAAAGGAAAAATGATAGTACATAGATAATTTATATCCTAAATCTAGAAAAAAAGTAGCTGAAAAAGACTGGTGTGCTTAAATGTATCAGTGCATTGTTAGGTCGTAGACAAAAAAGTAAAGGAGAGTATGTGATATAAACATAAATATTGCCAACTTGAGATAAGTGTTGGTCTCTTGCAAAGTCTTGGTGATGAAGTCAGAAATGTAATAGTCTGACATACTCTAGCCTTAAATCTGTTTGATCACCAAAAATGTTACAAATTTAAATGACTAAAGAGTCTAGCTAATGGTTAACACTTCAATGATGTATGGTCTTATTGAGTTAAATCCTGTATTGATGGGATGCTTCGAAAGTTCTAGACTCCATTGGGTCTTTATGCGGTTTTCATCTGGGTATTCATTTCGGTGAATATTATTATGCTCAAAAAGCAAATCCGCAGTTTATCTGCCACTATAAATCATTAAACTTGATCATCGTTGTACTTTGCACAAATTCACTATTGACTTGATCAAACCACGCTGTGAGTCATACGTTATCTACGTCTTACTACCATTAAGAAGTAAACCACAAGGGACACAATGTATGTAAGCCATACATATTGAATCGTGCATATTCATCCAGGGGAAAGGAACTCAAAGTATTGCTTAATAACGGCGGTATATCTTTTAGTGGGGATTATTTGCTAGATTGCTATTATAAAACTGAAAAATCAAAGTATTTTGATCAACTGATTTCAAGGTTTAAGTCAAGTTGGGGTGACACGGTAAAAATCAAATTAAGCCTGAATTGAGACTATAGACTGATAGTTTATGATATTTTGAGCCGTAATTGAACTTTAAATCATATCACATAAATTTCTGAAATAGTTGTTATAAGGCTTAAGTGGATAACAATACCAATGACTGACTTAACACCGGTCATAATAAAGCCGAAATATAAAACTGTGATGGACGGATTTCTTGGTCAATATGATTCCCCTCTCAACTCACAAATTATGTAATGCTTTCGCAGTTTACATTTCAAATATTCATTTAGTTTAGAGTTTTTATTTTTTGTATGATTTAAACACTTGAAAAAATTTCAAAAAGATTTTATGTTCTGCTTTATTTTCGATTACCGAGTTATGCGAATTCATAGTCGAAAAAGAAAAAGAATTTTTACACACGCTTTTTTAAGTTAAGAAGGTTAATGTATTGGCTTTTATGGTAAAATTTTTAAAAATATTTTTAAGTAAAATACATCAAAGGATTGGTTTTGATGGTTAATTTAAAGGATTTTTAATAGTAAAATTTCCATTTGTTAAATTAACATTTCATTCATTATTATAGTGTAACTAATGAGTGTTCATTCGTTAAATGTATATAACGAATGTGTATACATCCGTTCTTATTCTCATTCGCTTCCGTTCACTCATGACGAATCAAGACTTATTCGTTAAAGTATTAAAGGATGAAGAAAAAATAAAGTGGTTATTCGTTACTTTATGGCGTATGGATTGTTATTCGTTATCAACTTAATGAATGAAGGGCCATTCGTTAAGGTGTGATAATTTCGTTTGCTTTGGGATTTGGTCCAGGATGTGCAACACATAAAACTCTAATGAATGAATGGATCATTCATTCGTCACACACTGCCAAAATTTTCAAAAAAATCATAATTAGTTATTGTTATTGTTTGATCATCGAAACACAGATATAAGATATAGACGAGTAGGATAATTGTTTTAATTGTATGTTTAGTACAGTTTTGAACAGATTTGATAGTAAAACCCTTAACGAATCTAAACTGATCTAATTGAATAATAAAACTGGTTCTAAAATCAAGTTAGACAATTAAGGTTTGTTATTGATGTTGTATCGATGACATTGAATCAAGTTTTAGCGAAAATTACTAAACTTTGAATGATTTGAATATTTCAAATTACCGTTTAAATTCTATTGCTCATCTAAATTTTAACTTAGACTTTGTCAAGTCAACATATTCTATTCATTTTTATTCATCCGTTGCCATTGTAACGCATGTGGTCTTATTCGTTTACTGGTATTAACGTATGAATATATTCTTTCACAAATTTCAGGAAATGATCTTATTCATTATTTCTAATAACGAATGTGACTTATTCATAATTAACGAATGTGGTTGTCAACTTAACGAATGTGCTATTCGTTTAATGTTTTAACGAATGTGCCCTTTCGTTCATATTTAGTAACGAATGTGAGTGTAATTGAACAAAAGCTGAACAGAATATTTTCACAGAATAAGAAAAGATTAATTTTTTTAATGTATATTTCAAGCTTCTAACTTGTGGGTTTTTACAGAATGGCTGGAAATGTGGAGTAGGATGCTCCCGATGTTGAGCAGGATCTTGGACGAGCTATGTTCAGAAGCGTAATTGCTTTTCTGAAGAGATCTAGGATACACTATGCCATCTCAACTGATTTGTCTGTGTACTTCATTATTATTCGATCTTTCTAGAACACGACCAAGTACATTCTAGAAGAGACGCACATTGAAGCAACGATTCAAGATAAGAAGATAATCATGGACATCGACATAATATGTAAAGTTTTACAATTTCAAGACACGGAAGATGACCGGTGTGAGTTCGAATAAGACTTAATCAAGGGTTTATTTCATCGTTTAAGTTATAACGGAGATTTGGACAAGTCGATGTACAACAAGGCCAACTCATGTGAGCATTACAATTTACATCTACTGATTCATTGCCTAGGAAGATGAAAGGGTGGCTTCGACGAATGTAAAATCATGCTACTGTCAGCTTTCATCGCTCTGATCTAGAATAAACCATTTAATTTCTCCAAAATGGTGTTTTATCATCTGAAAGAGAAATGCACGACGAGGAAAAACAAGTTTCTGATTTATCCTTGGTTCCTACAATTGATTATTAATTACATTTAGCCTAACTTAATCAAAGACCCGAAGTTGTTTGAAGACTTGTTGATACTCCAGCACATGAATGAAGACACGATGCGACGTATAAGAACATATCGTGGTAACACTACGTGTAAGACCCCGTTACCGGAGCCTCACATTTGGACGTTGGATTTACTCATAAACGCAGTTCTAAATATCAGTGTAATTAAAAACTTTCGCGGAAATAATAAAACTTAAACCATTCGTTACAAACATCAATATTTTTGTCTTTTAAAACATAACTTTAATTATAGAAATAAAACATCATAGCAAAATCCTCAGATGCCAGCTTCGTCCAACCCTGCCATGTGTCCTCCTCAAGCTAACTGCCTCATTCTACTCACCTGCGTGCATACTAAAAGTCAGCTACGCTGAGTGAGTTCTAGTTAATACAATCAACATACAATACGTTCTTATATTACATACTTGTCCTTCTTTACTTCCTTTCATACATACGTAAGTATATACTTTCATTCTTACTTTCTTTCTTTCATACTTCATATTTTATCTTTCTTTACATACATACTTATACGTTTTAAAGAGCATTTCGCCCTATAACCTAACATATATTATTAGGGTCTTCCACTCTTAAAGAGTCTTTCGCCATATAACCTCACAAATATTATTAGGGTCTGCCACCCTTCTTCACAGATATTATTAGGGTCTGCCACCCTTCTTCACAGATATTATTAGGGTCTGCCACCCTTTACCGTCAATTCCTTCATATCATACTTTCCTTTTCATTTATATATATATATTACATACTTTCTTTCATTCTCATATTTTGTAACGTACATACTTCATACATGCAACATATATATAAACAATCACATCCTCTAACTATCTCCTGACAGTACATGCAATATCCGAAGATCGTTCATGTACCGTCAAGCATTCTTTTATAACATACACATATATCATAATAGGCATACACTTACCACTTAAGGTAAGTGTATTAACTAATAACATCAAGTATGCACATTGCCCCGAAAACATAATAAGGAATGGGGCTAGAAACTCACCTGAATGCGGTTACGTTCACTGTTAATAGTTATTCCCTTCTTGAGCTGTGCACGGCTAACTGTATAATATTTACATGTGTCAATCAACTGTCGCTACTCATATCGTATTTCTATCTTTATATAACACACAACGAACGAGGGTCCGGGGGCAGCGTCCCTGGCAGCAGGGTTCTAGGGGCGGCAGCCCCTAGCGGGGTCCAAGGGGCAGAGCCCCTGGCTGGGGTTAAGCTGCCATGTCAGCTTGGAAAAATTTTATTTTCATTAACTGTCTTAACACATTTTCCATTAACATTTTAAATCACTTTCTAAGTTGGGCTTGTTATTTATCTTAAGATATTGGGCTTGTTTGTTTTAAACAGAACATGGGATTAAGTTGTGGACTGAGCTAAGTCAGGCCCAAGGGCCCATTACAACATTTGGGTTCAGGCCCAAACTGGGTGGCCGAGAACTCTCATATATGGCCGAGATCGCTGACCGAGAACATGTGTTTTCGGCCGAGAACCCTGATCGAGAACACATAGACCGAGAACCCGTTCTGGCCGAGAACCCCAAGAGGCCGAGATCTCGAGTCTGATGCTTCTAGTTCACATTTTTCTATATTTTTCATTTCTCTCCTAGCCCAGTTAATCGACTAACTGTCCATAACGTGCCACCTATGAATACCTTTAAAGTAAACATGGTCTTATTCGTTGATGATCGTGGTGTGGTGATGAGCATGGTGGATGCCAACAAGATTGAAGAAGGAAAGTTCGTTGAACATTCATTGACGAAATAGCATATTACAATACTGCTTAATTTAAATGAAGATGCAGTGGACGAGTTGGAAACGAAGGAGGATGTGGAAGTTGTTGATGATGAGGAGGTAAGATCTAATATGAGTTCTCTGTCTGGGAACACGTCGTTTCATTATGACGATGATTATGTCGAGATGGAATATGTGACGGTTGAGGAATATTCTGATTTGTATACTAATGCAAACTCTGATGAGGGAATTCCGTTCTTCATTACAGAAAATTTTAAAGCAGTTGAAGAGCCTCTTCAAAAGGATAAAGAATCAGGAAAAAGTAAAGATAAAGTATCAGAAACTGAGACAAGGACTTCAGATGGTATGCTCAAACATAATGTATTGAAGATGAACAACATGAGCGAGGTTCTACGATATGCTGAACTAGAAAATACAAGAAATCGAACGCTCGAGAATTTGCATACCAAACGAAGAAGTTCATTACAGCAAATACAATTAGAGGTGATATTATCTCGTGGTTGTACGACTCGGAGCTTAAGGTATGTATCATTAAACGGGAGCACGCCGTTCAATATTTTCAATGTATTGTCGATGTTGTTTCACTACCGAGGTGGGATGTTCGTACACTAGCCAATGGACCTTTCATGAACTGTGGTGAAAATCAATGGTGGATTGGTTCTATAGGTATCTTTTGCACGAGGTAAAGTATGCGTTTAAATTGTTCAAACCACAAGTGCCGACACGAAAGTATGTGGATGAGATAGATCCGTGCACTAGGTGTAGGAAGCTTGTACTTAAAGTAAAACTGCCATAGACGTTAAATGTAACACCGGCTAAATTTCCATGCTAAAAATGGCAACATTAAAAGGTTGAAAAAAACTAAAATATAATACCCGACATAATTAATTAAGTTGATGTAATCATACGTAATGGTTGTTTACAAGATATAAATTATTTCAGTTTATATTTAAAATGCTATAACTTGAGCATTTAGCAAAAGGAACTATCTTTAATATATAGTATAACGTTAAATGAACACTTAAACATATCTATCTAAATGATTTCTATATCTATATATGGATAACCATAACAATAAATAAATGTAAATTATTTGTAAACTAGTCGACATGCAAATGCATGAATTAACATGTTTTTATTCTAACTTTAATATAATAATAAATATCTACACTAAAAGATAAGTCATAAAAATTTACAGATATATATATTTGGCTATAGGCATGTGCGTGGCATGCAAACAAATTCATTAGTCATGCACTAAATCAAATGCTAATGACACGTTAATCATCTATTTCTTTGAAATCCTTGTATGCGTACAGCTTGCAAGTTACTCCCCCACACACATATATATATATATATATATATATGATCATGAGAGAACTTTTTTGAAATTGAGAAACATGAGAACCATTTTGAACAAAAAAACAAAAAATAAAATAAAATCAGAAAATAAAAAAAAAACACAAAAATGAAAAAAGTAAAAAAACCAAAATTCTTATTTTAGCATCCCGGTTTCATTAAAAAAAACTCGGTTTAACCAAATTATATACACATATGTATAATATATACATATATGTACATTCACATGATTTTTTTATACACATGTGTATAATTTAAGATAAATGATACTGTACATATGTGTATATTACGTAATTAAAGATTAAATAAAATTATACATATGTGTATAATACGACGTTTTTTTTATTTTTTTAATGAAACCGGAATGAAATATAAGAAATTTGTTTTTTTTTTACTTTTTTCTAATTTTTTTTATTTTTTGTTTTATGATTTTTTATAAATATTTTTTTTAAATATGTTTTTAGTGGTCCAAAATGATTCTCAAAGTTCTCAATTTGCAAAGGGTTCTCTTATGATCCTTACCATATATATATATATATATATATATATATATATATATATATATAGGATCAGAATCATGAGAGAATTTATTTGAAATTGAGAACTATGAGAACCATTTTGGACAACAAAAAACACAAAAATCAAAAAAGTAAAAAAACCAAAATTCTTATTTTATCATCTGGTTTCATAAAAAAAACTCGGTTTAGCTAAATTATATACACATATGTATCGTATATACATATATGTACATTTACATGCTTTTTTTGTACACATGTGTATAATTTAAAATAAATGATACTGTACATATGTGTATATTATGTAAATAAAGATTATAAAAAAGTATACACATGTGTATAATACGACGTTTTTTTATTTTTTTATTTTTTAATGAAACCGGAATGAAATATAAGAATTTTGGTTTTTTTACTTTTTAAAAATTTTATTATTTTTTGTTTTATGATTTTTTAAAATATTTTTTTAAAGGTGTTTAGTAGTCCAAAATGGTTCTCAAAGTTCTCAATTTGCAAAGGGTTCTCTTAGGATCATTACCATATATATATATATATATATATATACATATACTAGCTTTTATCCCCCGTATTACGGGGTTGTTTTATATTGTTTTTTAAATATTGTTTATTTTTTGTATTTATATTTTTTTATTATATGAAAGTTAATAATATACTTGTGGTTTGATGATAAATTGTTTGACAAATAAATGAGATGTTATAACCTGGTTTAAAAGCTATAGGGTTTTGATGAGACCCAAGACCCGTTTATTTCTTTTACTATGAAATTAGTTTTTTAATTATAAATAATATTTATAAAAGTTAATAATATACTTATGGTTTGATGAGACCCAAGACCCGTTTATTTTTTTTACTATTAAACGTGTTTTTTAATTTAAATAATATATATCTTTTTTAAAATAAATAATATATTAACTTTTAGTATATCCTATTTTATAGGATTTTTCCATCAATAATTTGGTGAGAATAATTTTTAATTTAATGGGATGTTATAACCCGTTTGAGGAATATCTGGGTTTGGTAAGACCCATACCCATGAATTCGGGTCAAATGCATGAGAAACCTCCATTTAAAAATCAAGCAAATCTGGTGACTCCAAAAAAAGAGGGAGCGACCACATCGCGACACGTAGGATTTTTATGTCTTTGTTTATATTATATATATATATATATATATATATATATATACATATGATTATTTAATTCGTCATCACCATCAAACATTAGAGAAATTAACAGAAGAAGGTTTAAAGTGATGGTAGTAGCATATTAGATGTGACATACCAATAAAGATAAAAGAGAATAAACGGGTAATGAGAACCAGCCAAATAGTTGTGTCGAGATTACTAACGATAATTGTGGCACTAAATCACGGCCCGACACAGTGGCGAAGCTTGAACAAATCATCGGGGGGGGGGGGCGAAGTTATGGATCCAGAAAAATTCGGGTCAACATTTCGGTTTGGGTCGGGTCAAAGTCAAACAATAAAAAATTTTCGAGTCGGCGGGGCGGGTCAAACAATAAAAAATCTAAATAAATACTTCTTTTTCATTCATTCAAAAGACTGTTCTTACAAAAAAACCAAATACATGTTTTGTTAACAACAAAAGACCTAAAATACTTAAGACGATCTAAGAATGACATTGCAAGGAAGGGTGATTGGGTGACTACCTGGTAGAAGAATTACAAAGTAGCCTGACGACCTTTAAGATATTTGAATTCATTGATTATGGATTCTGAATCAAATTTCTCAGCAATTTCTTTTTCTATGTAAATCACCAAACTATTCGCGAGATACTCGTCTGACATCTTATTGCGAAGACGATTCTTGAATATTTTCATTGCTGAAAATCCCCTTTCTGTTGTTGCTGTGGAAACTAGAAGTGTTAAGATTAACCGAATCAATCTGTCAACCAAATAGTACGTCTCACACTTCTGAGTGTCCACGAGATATTTGCATAGATCAGAAATACATGATACACCTCTTAGCTTGGTATTGTTTGTCATTTCAACATTAAAAACCACCAACTGATCTCGTAAATGAGTCCTCTCCGGCTCTGTAAAATCTTCAGGATAATATTTCTCAACAAGTAGACAAATCTCATCAACATTTATCGTTTTGAAGCCAAACTAGAACTAAAAGATAACAACTCAATTGTGTGGTCATTGAATCTACTATCCAACTCATGCAATTGTTTGTCAAATGTGGATGTAAAGACATCTACTCGGTAATAATGTTCAAATGTAACATGGAGATCTTTTTTCGAGGCCGGTACCGAGTAGAAGTGTATGAAGCACTCATATCCGACATTTATATTATATACTTGTTGCCAAAACAAGTAACTTTTTCAAAAAATGAAACCCATCCAGTGTTTCTATATCATTTAGACTAACCTTTGTTGATGAAACTAACTCCATGGCATTATAAATATCTTGGTTTTTCTTTTGTAATGCTTGAGAAAGTGTATATGTTCTTCCCAATACTTCCTTCATCAAGTGAAGAATAAACACAAACTCAAATGATTGCATGATCTGGTAAGCTGCATCGGCATCTCCACGTTGATCAAAAGCAGTATGAGATAAGTCTTCAATTATTCATCCGGGAACAACACGAGTGACAGAATACATGTTAAGTAAACTACAAATGGAGATATAATGGGAACCCCAACGTGTATCACCCTGATGTGTGAAAATGTATAATATAAATAAAGAACGAATCACAATTAAGCTTTAAATTTATAAAAACGAAAGTCCTATAGAAACCACACAAAACCGGCAAGTGTACCGATCATAAATAGTATAGCATCAAGGAAGTCCGGATGTCGAACTCAAAGACACGTGAAAACGTTTATGATTAAGAAAACTCTAACCAAGACTTACCAAAATAATATTTATTTAATTTTTAAGATTTTATTTAACTACTTAAATTAATTTAACTAAACGAAAACGTTTGACAAAACACTTTTAGAAAATTTTGATTTAAATTCAATATGTAAAAACGTCTACCTAGGAATGAATCAAGTTGACAGAAATAACAAGACAACGGATTGAAAATATTCAAGACACCGGTTATAAAAGATGACACACCAAAACATGTTTAAGAAAGTCAAATTACCTCTCAGTCTCTCTAACAAACTTTAACTTATTTTAGTTGATTTTTAAAGAACAAACCGGAAAAACAATTATTAACGTGTTCAAATATCGACTCACCTCTCGGTCTCACCGACACACTAGCCTAATGGAAACGAATACTACGCAACCAAGGATAGAGGAACAATTTAACTTAACCCAAATTAAACCAACTAATTGCACATAAACACTCAAACTTGACAAGACAAAAACCCGCTCTCGCGCGGTCTTAATTCTAACAAGTAAAAGCAACGAGACAATATTACTTCTTATCATCTCTCGGTCTCAAAGAAGGTGTATTTTAACTAATTTTAGATGATATATTACCCACTTATCCCTACGGTTGTACTTCCCGCAAATAAACCCAAAACACCAAGTAAAGAGCTTAACAAGCAATCAATTAATCAAAACCGATTCAATTAACTAATGCAAGAGGATTATAAGTAATAACAAATAAAACACAGCCATCACACACAATCTAATTTATGGTTTAGTTAAACTTTACATCAACAATTTAAGTCTTGAACATTAACAATCCATTAAACAAGTTAAAACCACTCAACAATCATCTATCCTAGGTAGAACAAACAAGTTTAGCCTAACATAGATTTTGGACAGCCACAAACAATCAAAGTAAACATCATAAACATCAATATAAACATGATAAAACTCATTCAAGATCCAAACTCAATCAATAACAAGTCAATCTATCAATCAATTGCAAAACAATGTAAAAAAAAAGACCAAATCAATCAAAGTTAGGGTTCTTGAACATAAAGTAAAGTTTAAAGATGTATACTCAAGGTTTATGGCTGAGATTTGTAAGTGTTTGAAGCCCCTAGCTGCTGCCCCAAGATCCCTCTTCTTCCTCTTGCCGCCAACAGCCCCTATAGCCGCCTCTTTTTCTCTTTTTTTCTTTCTTTTTCCGGCTGCACTGTAGCTGCGATCGGACTTAGGGTTTTTTAGGGTTTTGGTTTTGATTTCGGGATTATCTTTTGAAGAATGCCAAATTTCTTGTGTTATTATCATAATATAATATAATATAAGGCTTTTAAGATGTTGGCTTGGGTCGGGCCTTGATTAAACTTTGAAACTTTGACACTTAAACCCTCCAAGTTCTCTTTTTCTTGCCTTTTTTTTCACATCTTTCCATAACCTACACAAAACATTTCAACTTTGTAAAACTTTGCACTTAACCCCCTAAACTTACATAAATTTGATATTAAATCATTAAAACATTATAAAATTGTAAGGAAATATAAGTGTGTTATTCAACACATCACACCCGCTCTTTGCAATGTCCCAACTTGATTTAGACCCGATCCCGATTTGATTTCACCAAATTCCAATAATCTTATAACCTCATCTTCCTGGGCAATTTGTAACTCATCATGACGCTTACTAGAAACACAAACCACGTTAATTATAGAAACCATTTGATTAAAGAAGTTGTGTACTGGAATATTTTCCCTTGAAGCATAAACCAAGGCAAGTTGTAACCTATAAGCAAAGCACAAAAACGTAATAAGCATAAGAGTATTTAAGTCAAACCGAAGAAAAAAAGACAAAATAAACAAGTAACCTGTAATCAAAGCAGTGAACATAATATGCATAAGGATAATAGTTACGAACACATGCCTGTAATCCGTTCCATTCTCTTCTCATATTGCTAGCACCATCATAACCTTGACCATAGATTTTTTTAACATCAAACTCATAATGCAAAAGTTGTCTAAACAAACTTGTTTTAAGGTTGCTGATAAAGTATCGTGAACATGAACCAAATCCAAGAACCTTTCTCGTATCATCCCTTTTGCATCCACAAATCTCAAAACGATTGCCATTTGCTCTTTTTTTGACTCGTCTCTTGACTCATCAACCATGACACAAAAGCCCGAATCCCCCACTTCATTACGAATATGCTTTCGAACTTTATTTGCAATGATACTAAGAATTTCTTTTTGAATATCACTTGAAGTATATTTTTATTTGTAAGGAGCATTCTCTAAAATAACCTTTGCCACTTCATCATTATAAGAAGCTAAAAGTTTTAGCAATTCAAGTAAACTACCTTCGATTTTTAGACTTACAAGATTCATCATGTCCTCGTAAAGCACAAGCTTGAAATGTCAACCAACAAACTACATCAATTGTAGTTTTTAAACGTAAACGGTTATTCCTTATTTCCTCTGCACTTAGCTTCAATAAACGACCATCAATGTGTGTTGTTTGGTTCAATAAATTTTGAGAGAATACCAAAGCATTTTTATGTTGTGAAGTTTTAAGATGCTTGAAAAAAGCACAATCTTTCCCGTTAACTTTTTTCCAATTATCAAATCCTTTAACTGTAAACGAATCGTAACCGTGACTCAAGCTTGGTTTATCACTAAATAGATAGCACAAAAAACAATAAGCTGAATGCGTTGTTGGAGAATACTCTAACCAATTTGGCCAAATTTTGAACTAAGCATATTGGAACCTACGAGTATGTTTCTTTGAACCTTTATCTTTATACTCGGTAAGATGTACTTGGTAAGCTCCTAAAGAAAGATAAGCCCGTCTAACTTGTTCCCTTACATTAACCGAATGCTGCCACATTGGTACTCGTTTAGCCGGATCTGTTTCTAAATTGTTAAGATCCACTTCATCATTCATTGATTGTGAATTTCCATTATTTTCTTGTTGATTTTCGTTTTGAACCGCTTCATTAGTATTTGGCTCTGTTTGTGGAATTCCAAAATTAACCGGCTGGTCCGGGCCGTCCGGCTGGTTCGACTCACTTGTTGAAGGTTTGTGGCGTTTACTCTCTTGTCCACCATCAATTTTTTTGTAAAAAGAATGAAGAGTTTTCGTCTTTTTTATGATATAACTCCTAACAAAACAACAACAATATGCTTTGGTTAAATTACAATACTATTTCCGACCCTAAATTTAGCCAAATAAATCCTAAGTTCAAACAAATACACCTTAATTATAGTTTATAACCCAAAGAAACTATTACCAGTTAAGATGGTCGGGTGACTCGGGTGTCAGGTGACAGACTGGTCCAGTGGGTGCATACGTGCAAGTTTGGCGGCGGAACAGTGGAACACGGTGCCGGCGGGTGGCGGCCGCTGATGACTGATGAAGATGAAGGCGGCAATTGGAGATTGAAGATGGACTGATGGAGATTGCCGACAATTGAAACGTCGTTTTTTTTTCATGTATCAGATTGTTTTTAACAATTTAGTTTAGTTACAATACAAGTCCTTAAAGTTTGGGAATTCTTAAAAAAAGCAATATCAAATAGATTTTATATAAAATAAAAACCAAACGTTGAGTTCTTATATAACAAAAATCAGTGGAACCACAAACCAGTATTATTCTTTGGAAAAAGTATTTCGGGGGAGGGGGGTGCTTAATACGTATAAAAAAAATCCGGGGGTGGGGGGGAACCCCTGGCCCCAATGATCCTGCGCCCCTGGCCCAACAGATCGATGGATGCACCACCAACAGTAACTGTTCACCATCTTCGTCACGCAATAATCAACCGTGAGACGCCATGTGGATGCTGGTTACTGTCATGTCAACCCATGCCGTGACATAGCGAGCGTGGCAAATGGAGGTGGCTCAAGTGATAGGTGGCGGGCCGCCACCATTCTTAGCGATCCGCCAAAGACCCAATAAGTTTCCTATTAAATGAGTGGCCAGGGGATGTTTCAATGCATTCCAAACTCAGATCCACACAAACTTTATCTCGGACTCTGTCCCGACACCCTACAACGACCCGAGTCCCTCGAGCCTCGACGTCTGTTCCATCAAGTTGGAGTCTCGACGCCACTTCGGAGTCCCGAAAAATGTTCCCCAACGTACATCGTGTAATAAAAGTATTGGTCCAGGGCCGGCTCCGAAAAGACGAAATTTTTTTTTGCCAAAGGCGAAAATTTTTTTAGGCCTTAAGTAAAAGAATCCTTTTTTGTTTGTTTAAACAATTTAATTTTAAGTGGCTTACTACCTAGTTATGATTTGAGTTGTGTAAAAAACTTGTGTATAAAAATAAACATATAAATGTCTCAACTAAGACTAGAACCCACAACCTCTTGGTTAGATGCCATACCTCTTTGTTACTAGACTAAGCTAGTGGTTATGAAATTATGTTGAAACATTGATTATACATAATTGTTTTTTATAAAAATACATAAAAAAATTTCTAAAAAGTTTTATTCGGGCCTAGCGGGTTGTTACCCGGCCACACCCCTAGGCCGGCCTTGTATTGGTCATTCGCTTTTAAGCTTATTCCTGAATACTCGTGTTAAGATAGGGGTTCTGTCTAAGTTATTATTTTATTATATCATGTCTTAGATCTTAGTCGGGGGTATAGCCAAGCCCTTGATCAAATTAAAATGTAATAGTTAAAATAATATTTTTTATGCTTAAGAAATATAAAATTACTTATAAAAAGGATATAGCTAAAATATTGTTTCTTCAAGATTAAGAAACATAAGTTTTCACATACAAGGGATATAGTCAAATGTTTCTTCACACTTAAGAAACGTAAATATGAAAGGAGTATAGTCAAAATAGTGTTTTTTCATGATTAAGAAACATAAGATTTTATATACAAAGGTTATAGATCAATGATGTTTCTTCTTAAAGAATAAATCTATTATAGATGTTACTTCATGAAAAAGAAACTTAGTACATGATTGACTAATAAAGAGAAGAACTTCAGAACTAAATATTTTATTCAAACAAATAATCAATCAAGGTTTAAAACTATCAAAACCAGACTAAAGGTCTGTAGCCGGATCAAGAGACGATCCATGTATTTGTAAACCTATTTGTTTATAGGTTAATCATTAATCATTCACAAAGGTTTTCAAACGAGATCACCACATCATTCATAACAGACAATCACATGTGAGTACGTTAAACCTTTTACATTCAGTCATTAAAATAACGGGTTGTTTATCTTAAACATGCCTGTCAAATGTTTATATGAGATTACGTGATCTGTACCATACAAAGATTTAAGGGATTACGTGATCCTTAATATACAAGATAGAAAATAAAAGCAATTCAGGCCGAGTACACATGTGTCTGGATCCAAACATAATTTGTCTAGTCTATCAATCAAGGCTACGTGGCCGCAGATTAGAAATCATAATAAAGTTCTCCAATGGGCATTAATTCCCGGAGAACCGTAATTGTGTGTGTATGACAAGTGGTAAAAATCCCAGAAATAAGAGACGTTTATGTTGAGCTTGTACCGAATACTATCTTGTCAGTCAAATAAATATTTATTAAATGATTTAGAGTTAACGATTCCCCAGCATATCTCTGTCGTATTTTCCCCCACATTTCAGGGAAACATATTAGCACATGTAGCAAGGAATTAAAGTCAATCATAGAGTTAGATGCTCGCAAGGTAGAGATGGCTCAAGTTTTTATTATTAAAATATTGTAAACAAGATTTAGATATAATTTGTAAATCAATCACTCGATATATAATATTCGAGAAGGTTTCAAAATAAATTAATATTTTATTATAAACAAAGACTTCTGCTAAATAACCTGCAACTCTGATATATTTACAAAAATGGTACCAACTATTGGTCACACGCCTAAACCCTAGGTCGGGGTGTGACATTAAAGAAAGTTAATGTAAAGACTTTCCTTAAATTCTTTATAATAAGTTCAACAGGTGATACTACGACAACAAAATTGTCGAGGCCGTATGATATGGTCTAAAAATACATATTATTATATAAATAGTTCATACATAACTTTTGAGCCATGCTTCTATTAAATATTATTCTTATTAGGTTCTATGTGGGTTTTAAGGTTCTTAGAATAATGAACTAAAATGAAATGATTTTACTAAAGTAACTTGAGATAACGAGTAAATTTTATTATTATTACTACTCACACATAACTTAAAATACTAGAATTTGAAACCGGCTTTCTAATTAATTATATGAAATTGTTTGATGAAATATAACATAAAAAAATATATAATCCAACATTTATTGTTTTTGGCAGTAAACAAATGGCGACCAATATGCCATCCTTTGATGGAATATTTTAAAGTTTATTCCAAGTAAAAAGGACGTGTCTGTAGCAACAATTGTGAGTTAAAGATTAAAAAGGAGAATTTATTATAAAGTGAGAGTTGAGCTTAAATTGTAACTTACCAGTGCTCGAGCTCGAGATCAACTCGTTTCGGCCTCTATTTCCAAAGCCCATGCTTGGCTCATCACTAGTTTCTCAAGATCGAGCTTAACTCATCAGCTTTTTTGCTCATTTATTATTTATAAATTTATATATATACAATTTCAACATAATTTGGCATTAGTAAATTGTAGTCATAGTTGCACTATTTACATCTAACTTTGTGCAACAACTTTTGTACCATGTGCTTAGAATGATTGTACTATACTTTTCTAGATTAGGTTGGTCAGATGTCTTGGTCTCTAGCTACGTGTCCCGTTTTCCTTTAACCCACATTTTAACCATAATTATTTCATATTCATCTCTCATAGAACACTTAATTAGAAATAGTGCCGCCTAGGGTTCCCAAATTAAACCCGGCAACGTTAACCCCACCCACCTGACCGGCCGCCGCCATGTTGCCCTGCTGTTGCCGGCGGCTTTCCAGCCGTTTATGGCGGCGGTGGACGGCGACCGTAAGCCGGTGGCGTTGCATGTATGGTTTCTCTCTCCTTATGTGACAAGATCAAACACCTACTTGAACCGGACTCTCCCTAGGACCGACCGCATTCAATTCCATGAGTTTAATAATAATACAGATTCCTAAGGGTTTGCTTCAGAGATGAAATAATGAAGCTTTGAAGTGCAATGGTGAGTTACGGTTGTTGCCATGTGACCAATTTAGGAATACTATTATAACCATGAATAACACTTATTAGCTCAACTTTGCTGTAGGCTTTTTATTATTTATATAGGATCCAACAACTGAAAGTAAATGGTATGATTTGCTCATGTGTTGCACTAAATTGGTTGAAATTTGTAGTTGCTTAATCTTGATTCCGTGAATGCGGATTGGTTTGGAGGATAATCAGTTTTATTGATGCACTTCGCACCATACCGCGATTATGAGTCGGTGGTCCGTCTATGGTTGCAGCGGACGACCTTTGTGTGTTGGTTGTTTGTGGATGGGTTACGGTTGTTGTATGGCCACTGATCTTCGATTTGTTTGATGTTGTACCTCATGCTTAGCAAGTTTGTTGTGCGTTCGATATATAAATGATTTGTTTGTGTAGACGGACTTGAGCCTCTTAGTCTTGCACATGTTTGATATATAAATGTTTTTTTTGTGTAGACGGACCCGAGCCTAATTTGTTGCTTTGAATGATTACAATAGTTAGTTTTTGGTTCTATGTATGATGTAGGTGAAAACTTTAATTAGAAATATTGTGATTTGAAGATCTGAAATTTTGGTATTAACGGTTAAAATTTGTTGACGTCAAACGGTCGTTTGACCCGAACACCTTAATCAACTCTGTGAACATTCAAATTGACCGCCCCTCCCCCGCAAAACGGGGAGTGAAAATACTAGTTTATATACATTTACAATTACTTTTGATATGTATTTTGATTATAACTTTTATACATAACATAATATATATTATTTATTATTATTTATCATCATTTTATACATAACAACATTTAGTATATAAAGCATAAACATATATTTATTATATTAAATAAAAATATAAATAATAGCTTTGCTTAGGCTCACGAGCCAGCTCAAGCTCGATACGTGCAGCTCAGGCTCATGAAATAAAAAATAAAAAAGCTTATTTTTATGCTCGAACTCGTTTGAGCGCAACACGATTCAACTCTTTAATGAGCTGATCTCAAATTTTACAAAAACATATGTGAAAAATGAACTGTTTACCACAGGATTTCGAGGATCGTCTTCCGGGATGTTCCTCTGTTTACCACAGGATTTCGAGGATCGTCTTCCGGGATGTTCCTCTCAATCTTGCCAACAAGATCAGCACCAACATCAGCAGCTTTAGTATAAATCCCACCACCGACCCTCACAAACAAAGCCATTGAAGCACCGCTAAGTCCATAACCAGTTATATGAATCTCACAAAAGTCAAGTTATGGGCTACGATATTGTTTTATTTGGAAAGAAAAATAAAATCACGATTTGGAAAGAAAAATAAAGTCACTTTTCTTGGCACGCAAGTGATGGGAAAATAAAAAGAACTCTATGAAAGAATTGGACAATATATTTTATTCTTAAGCGTTGACGGCAGCTAGAGGGAGGTTTGACCAAAACCAAGAAAAGACAAAAAAAAATGTTTTAATGGAGAAAGCACTTTGGTATGAGCAGAGAGCGTCGGGTTCAACACCTATTCACCCAAACAATATTATTATTCGGTTTGAATTTATTATTTTCGTCATGAATTTTATATATATATATATATACACACTAAAAGAGAACTTTCTTAACTAAAAAAGTTGTACTTCCAGCTTATTTTGATGTAAACTACGCTCTACATATTGTATAGTTGGCTGCTTATAATGTACTTGTTATCATGGTATTTTTAGCCTTCCACGTGTTGGTACACGTCTCCCATTCCACTTTACAGCTTCACCCCACGTTCACCTTTTCAATTACATTTGCTTTTCATTCTCTCTCTCTCTCTCTCTCTATGGAAATTGATCACACGCCTCTCACTGATCTACCGGTTTCACCGCCACTCTCCGGTACCACCATCTTCAACCCCACCTGTCAATGCCGGGTTCTATTTGGAAACTCTAGGTGGCGGCGGTGGTACGGTTGTGTTTTTCGGCGTCTGGTCTTTTACTGGTGCCGGTGGGTTAGGTGTAGACGGCTAACCTACTTTATTGGGTTCTATATGTAAACCCTAAGTGGTGGTGGTGTTGTTTTTCGAAACCCTAAATGGTGGCGGTGGTGTTTTCTGGCCTCTGATATTTTACTGTTTAAGAAAGTAACCCATTTGAAAGTTACTGACATTTAGTTGTGAATGGTTATTGATATTACATTAGATCCAACATCCCTGCGGTTGAATACTGTTGAAAGAGTTTCAGTTATTTAATTGAAATCGTTGCCTGGTTCAATTTAGGAACCCTCGGCGGCGGTTTGTAACGTCACCGGGTTAGTAACGCCTATCAACCATTGGCCATTTCAGGGGCTTAAGGCTGTGATGATACTTGATTTATCTGAGCCTCCTTTGCGAATTTGTTTTTTTCTTGGATATTCATGGTTGTGTTTAAGCATACAGTGTGGATTTTAGTACCTGTTTGAGACGAGTCCGTTTCTCTATTTTGTGTTTGATTGTTTTGCTTATTATGTGATTGTTTTCTATGAATATGATGGTCTCTTGAGCTTCTACCGACATGTATATGTTGTTATTGACTGAATCTGGGTATTTGTGGCTTTGTTCACCGGGTCTGTGATAAGATGTTGACACTACCGGAAAGAAGCGGTGTATATGCGATTGACCGACCTTCCACGGGCGTGTTTTGTTTGGATTCCTTAGGTGGCGGTGGTGCTATGGCGGGTGTGGGAACATGATTGGCCTACCGTTCGCGGTTTTTGTTTCGAAATACTAGGTAGTGGTGGTGTTGTCCGGTGCATGTTTTGAGATTGTACATTTTATTATAGATTTTGTTCTCCAAGTGTTCATACACCTGTTTGTTTTCTTGGTGGTAAAGTGCAACACACCTGTCTTCTTTGTGGTAAAGTACATCATCGGTTTAGTCATCACTATCCGTTCATTTTGTGATGGTGTGTAATACCGGTGATGATGATGGCCCGCTTCTTGGCATGGCAACTTCGGTTGAAGCCGTAGCGGCACTTAGCCATACTTTGTTAGTGATGGGCTTATGGCAATGGCGAAACTATGTTTCGGAGCCTTTTGTTTTTACATTTTTTTGTTTTGTACAGACTGTGCTATCAGAAACAAAAATGGTAAATAAGTAGCACTAAAACTTTTGTGATTACGTCACATTTAAGGCAAAACCTTTGTGATGTAATGACTATATTAAACTGTTGAGAGAGTTTGATGAACTTTAAATTTCTAATGTTATGCAATCTTTGGAGCAAATGCTAATATGCTATAGTTACAGGGGAAGGCAATTAAAGTTTTTCCTTTTTTTTTACAACATGACTTTTAACTGTTTTATGCTTTATGGCAATTGGTTTAGAAAACCACTCATGATAGTTTATATATAGCAATTGACATTGTCAATTCGGCTACCATCATATATAAGTATGTTTAGTTAATAATGACACAAATTGCATGTATATATTTTACAACATCTAAGTTTTACAATTTGGTCTTGCAGGTGTGCTTATCTGAATGGATAAATGGCAACTACCAATTACGGCATTGTCATACTAACATATGATATATAAACTAAAACTCATTTGTAGTTTTGGCACTAGAGCTCTATTGTATTTACAAAGTCTGCTTCCAAATGTCTAGACACTTACCCGCGCAACGCGCGGGTATGAAGTACTAGTTTATTATTTGAACTTATTTATTTTGATTTGTTCTTGAGTATGATTGTAGGCTAAACCCCTTATACTGCCTAGGCTTATGATGAACCTTTGTTGATGTTTGATTTTGTTTGGATTATTGCTTTTGCTTATGGGTTTATGAATTAGTAAAGAGTTTGATATTATTATTCGATACATATGTGTGCTTGGTTTTTTTTGATGAGTTTTATTGTTTCATAGTTTCCTGGTGATTGTCTGTCATATAATAGGATTTTGTTAGGTCATTTACTGTGTGTTCTTTACTAGTTTGTGATTGATTTATAATAAGATCATAGAAACAATATTATTATTCAAATATATAAAAATGTGCGGTTAATCTAAAAAGCTGTAAGGTGATAGATTATTTAATAAGTCTTTGTTGATTAAGATTGCTAAATTTAGTTCTTCGTAAGGATTCCATCTAGATATTATTTGTCAGCTTTGTCTGTTGAGTCGAATAAATTTATTAAAACCACATTTGATTTCTGCGCTGTAAGGTAGGTTTTCGTTTAAAGGTACTCGTTCATAAGTAATTAGAGAACTGTAAGGAAGTCTAATAAAGCTGGTGTTATTAAGAACTTAATAGAAATCCATAGGTGTCTTCTTGAGAAGGGTTTGAGGTCATGTTCGGGTTTTCTTTTAAGTCACTATTTTATGATCCCAGATCCTTAACAAATTATTATACAGTTAGCCGTGCACAGTTAAAGAAAGGAGTTACCATTAACTCTGAAAGGAACCGAGCTCAGGTGAGTTTTAGCCCCACTTCCTTGTTATGTTTTCGTGGTTGTGTGCATACTCGATGTGATTAGTTAATACACTTATCCTAAGTGGTAAGTGTAGGATATGTGAAAGTTGTGATGTTGTATGTATAATATATGAATGTTTTATAACAGAAATTTCAATGATATTGAAGGTGAAAGAATTAAAAGTAAACAAGTAAAGGTATATGGATTCATTTATGGTTATGGTATTGTTGTATGGATAGTCGACGAACAAGGGAACCAGACCCTAATAACATTCGAGGTAAGAGGGAACCGGACCCTAATAATATTCGAGGCAAGAGGGAGCCAGACCCTAATAATATCCGTGGCAAGAGGGAACCAGGCCCTAATAATACTCGAGGAAAGTAGGGAGAAATGCTCTTTAAACGTATAAGTATGTATATAAAGAAAGATAAAATATGAAAGAATGAAAGTAAGAAAGTAAGAACGAAGGTATATACTTATGAGTGTATGAAAGAAAGTAAAGCCGGTTAAGTATGTAGTATATGAACGTATTGTATGTTGCCTGATTAACTAGAAATCACTCAGCGTGTAGCTGACATTTAGTATGCATGCAGGTGAGTAGAATGAGACAGCTAGCTTGAAGGGGGACACATTGCAAAGGAATAAAGAAGCTGGCATCAGAAGACTTATTTTATGATGTTTAAACTCAAAGACATGTTTATTATTGTTTAAATTTTATGATTTATGTAATGAATGGTTGACATCTATATATTCCGCGAAAAGTTTTAATTAACTCTGATATTTAGAACTGTGTTTATGAGTAAATCCAACGTCCAAGTAGGGCACCGGGATAGGGGCCTTACACCTTATATGTTTCGGCATCTGACATAGCCATTGGAGCAGTGCTATTAACAGATAGGAAAAATCCCCAGACACCGATTTATTATTAAAGAAACACGGATCCGATCCCCTATTCGGGTCCTGGATCCAATGAGTCTACATGGTAGCATATGATAACAACCAACACAATATGAGTATACACTTCCTAAAGTCCAGTGACCGGAACCTGCAAAACAGACACCGTGAGTCTCGTTAAGGGAATGACAAGAGGGGGGTTTTCCCGTAACCACCCTCCGGCGTGAGAATCAGTACCGTTTTTAAGAGAGAAAGTACTTAAGTAAATAGAGCAAGTACAGAGAGAGTATATGTGAGTTAATGTGAATAAGTGAATCCATACCTCATGCAGGTTGACAAGGTATTTATAGCCGAAGGATGTGGGAATGTGATTGGGCCAGCTGTCCCTTTTCTAGAATATCTCAATAACCGTCTGGACGCGTGTCCCTTTGTGATAGGTTGAGCTATGTCCCATGTGCATGAGTATAACAACCTGGACACGCGTCACCTTCTGATAGGACGGATCATACCCTGGCCATGTGCACGGTTATAACGACCTGGCCAGGTGTCATTCGCTCATTGGTTGGTGAGTCACGTATTCTCCAAGTAACAATCGTGGTTATTCTTCTAGAAGATAGTTAGTTATCTACAGCTGTCTTGTTGGCATTGCCTTCCGGTCATTTTGGCAGACAGATGTCCTTACCTGCGGATGATTTCTGAGGGTGCCTAGAAGTTTCCGCGTGTGGTGCAAGGATGTTTTTCCTCTACCATGTTGTACGGGTGATCCATATGTTCTGCGGGTGATATATGAGGGGTTCCTCTCTTACCCGCGAATGTTACTTAAGGGTATTTGGGCCTTTTGGTACCCTACCTCTATAAGTCCCCCAGTCCAGTGTTTCTTCCGCGTGAAGTTTTTATGTGGGTGAAATTTTGGACTTAAGGTAAAATTGGGGGTTTTTGAATTTTGAAGTTAGGTAGAAAATATCTTCTGTTGGTGTGAATAATCATGAAAAAGGATAAGTTGACCACTCGCAGGCACGTGAACAGATGATGGGACATTTATGACGGCTGTCACTGTACCCGACTGTGCAACTTTTTCTCTTTTTCGAATTTCCCGCGTGACGTGGCGGCCTTTGATTGGTTGATGAATTTCTCTCTCCATTGTTCATATCCCATCGCATTAATCGCGATGGGTATAAATAGTGGGAGATATCTTCTGTTCGAAGTTTTATCACCTTTGATTTCTTATTATCATCATGCTTTCTCCCTGAACCTTTTGACTTACCCACTCAATTTTTGTATAACTGCTTCCCGTTTCACCAAATCTTGTTTGAATGACGACTATTCAGTCTGAGGTTGATGAAGTGGAAGTCCAACTGGATCTGGCTGATTACCAGAAATTGATTGAGACGTATGGTATCCCACCGGAATGGGAACCGTAATTCCCTTCTCCAGGTTCTATAGCTAGCTTTCCACCGCCTGGCAAAATGGCTGTGTATTCCGACTTCTTTGTCTATGGGAATTTCCGTTTTCCCATGACAAAATTCTTCATGAAGGTATTGAGTGCATATGGGATACATTTATCCCAGTTGCATCTGTGTGCCGTCATGCGAATCCGTGTGTACAGCACATGGAATGCTACCTCATCTTGACCGGTTTCCGGTCTTTTACTTATTTTCCAACCGTGACGGTTGGTTTACGTGCCAAGGATTTTCCTATAGGAGTATCGGCTACGAGATCGAGAAAGGTTCCAAAGATTGGCGTAGCAAGTTCTTTTGGATATCCGAGGACGTGGTGCCCGTTACAATGGTCCGACGTCCGGTCACTGGAGCACTTCCAGTAGTTGTTACAGCCGCCCATGAGGGCTGTGATTGGTTTCGCGTCCTCGTGTCGGAACCGACGCCGATGCGGGAGCTACCTGAGGAAGCTCTTTTATGGGCGGGCTTGAGCCGGCTATGGCCATCTGAGTACTTGGAACCTGTGTTTATTGGTCTGGACGAACGTAAGTTATCCTCTTTGACTTTTCTCTTGCTTGAAGCTTTATAATTGATTTTTTATGTTTTTTCTTTCAGGTCAGGGTCCTATGATAAATGCTCTTTTCGAGGATAAGGGTTGTGTCTGAAAGAGCATCCGTGATGCGGGTGACAAACCCATCCTTGAAAAAACGAAGGGCCTATTTCTTTTTCCAACAAAGGTGCGGGCCGAACCCTTAGTTTCGGACGAGACCTTTGAATCAGGTGCGTACGTTTTAAACCCTCCTCCCCTTAATGCTCTTACTTCCGATGGGGTGATCGCCATTCTATCCTCGAGTGACGATTCTGCATCCCAAGAAGAAGGGGGCTCTAATGACGACGCCTCTGAATTTTCCTCTGTTTCACAACTATTGGCAGAGTTGGATAAGAAGAGTGATTTCTCGCTCTTTCGGGCGAGTGATGCGGATGCAAGTGTCGCGAACGCCAGGGAAGGATCCTCAAAGAAGAAGCGGAGGACGCGTCGTCCTAAAAAACCGCAGTATAGTCTTGCTGAGCGTATGGATACGGTAGAAGGTATGTATTTCATATACTTTACTTGTTTTTAGTATGTTAGCTAAATGTAACTTTTGTTGTGCAGATCCATCGATTGTTGGGGATGATATATTGGAGAAAGTACCATCACCCACCCCGACATTTGAGAAACATGCATCTCCTCCTCCAAAGAAGGAGATGGAGGATAAGCCTTCTACCCCTCCCACTGAAGTGAATGTGGGGGGGGGGGTCCACTCGCCAGTCCGGAGCTAATGACTCCTTGGACTATTTGTTTCAATCTAGGGACATTGCTGGTTCCTAGAATGACAACCCTGAAGTTAACGAAGAGGGTTTCCGGATTAATGAGTCTCCACCTCGATCTCCTCCTCCACTTTTCTCTACTTCCTCACCCTTAACTACAGGTGTAGGTGGAAGTTTTCAATTTGGACCATCTGTCCATGAGCTTGGAGGAGGCTCAACACATGGTGCTCCTCAAACGTCATCCTCGATTCTTGTTTGCCTTGAAACTTCAAGTTCACATTATTATGGGGAGGCGTATCTAGGGGATGATTTTGACCTGTTCGTCCCACCTTGGGACATTGTCAATGGGTCCCGGTTTTCTGATCCCGGGACTTGCATGACTTTTGTTAAACACTGTGTGCTGCCTGCCAAAATGGCGCACCAGCGTGAACGTTCCCGCCATGATCTTCACACCGACTTATCATTTTTCCTTGGCTAACACTTTGGCCTGTAGCCAGGAAATCTTACGCGAATGGCATACCATGGGTGGGAAACTGGGTGAAACTTCTCGAGCTGTTGAAGCTGCGAAGAAAAAAGCTGAAGATCATCGCCTGGCGGCCAGTGCAGCCAAGTGGTAATAGACGGATGCGGAGATCGCCCTTAGGGGTGAACATGAACTGAATGCTGCCGCCGCCCGTCAATGGAAGGAGGCCTGCGAGAGGCAAAATGCCGTTCTCGAAGCTGCCCGGGCTGAAGCTCAAAAGAGAAAGGAAGACTTGGCGGGAGCCTATGAAGCTAATTCGGCTTTAGAAAGCCAAGTATCCCGCCAAGGAAACCGAATCCAAGAGCTTGAAGCAGAGCTAAAGTTGCAAAGGGAGCAGGTCGAGCTTAAAGACAAAAGTGCTACTGAGATACAAGCTGCCTATGACTCCCTTTTGCAAGCTCGTGAGGAGACAGAATCTCGCGCGACTAAAGCTTCCGCAGTTAACCAAAGAATGACCGACGAGATGCGGGAGCTTCAGAGCAGGGCGGAGCGTGCGGAGCAAGACCGTTAGTGGTTCCTCACGCGGGGACTTGACTCTGTAAGTTTCTTTCGTCCGTTATCATTATGTATTCGATGCTACTGATATTAATGAATCACTTTTTTCCTTTGTTAGGTCATTCGTCATATTAAGGGAAGGGCAGAGCTAACTGATAGCTTTGCTAACTTGATGACCGCCTCATCCCAGTTTGGTCGTGTGAGAGGCTTTAATGAAGGGATTGCCTATGTTCAAAGTAGTTGTTCTTTTAGAGATCATCCGCTTCATGGCCTTGACGTCAAGCAGGAGCGAGATATGCTGATTAAGGAACATGATGGCTTGGTGTTTCCTTTACAAAATATGCTTCCGGAGTTTGCCTCAGCCAGTGACGGCGTACAGCAATTGAGGGATTATTTAAATGATGAGTCTAAGGACGCCTCATCTGAGGACACTCCTCCTGAGGATACATCTGCTCCTAATCATTAGGATAGATTTAATGTTTAAGATTTTGTAATTGTTTCTCCATACTTTTGTAATCATCTTTTGATTTAATGGAAAGAAACTTTTTGTCTTGTGAATATTATATTGTTTGTGAGATAATATCTTTGCAAGATATTTTGAAATTTGAATTTTTGCAAGTTGGACACTTTTGATGACGTGGCGGAGAGAGGAACTTTAAGGGACAATTGACAAGACGTATATGATGCCTTTTGACAGCCTGTTCACACTTTCTTGAATTTCCCGCCTGACGTGTCAACCATATGACGGTCCTCGTTTTCTCTCTTTTCTGTCACTCAGTCTGTCGCATTTATTGCTATGAGTATAACTAGGTCACTCTTGGTTTCCAATTTACTCTTTATCGCTTTCAAATTCTTCAAATATCCAGATCCTAAAGATTTCTTATATTCATTCATCCCATGGCTGATGAGAAGAAAAATACTCCAGCGATTCACGAAGTTGTCGTGAATCTAAAAGAAAAAGATTACAACAACGTCGTCAATGTTTATGGTTTGGCGCCGGAGTGGGGTCCGGAACATCCGACCTACGGTTCAATTGCCACTAATCCACCAGCAGGAATAATGGCCGTGTATACTGATTTTTTCACGACAGGGAACTTCCGGTTTCCCATAACGAAGTTTACGTAGGTTATATTAACGTCCTACAGTCTTCATTTGTCCCAGATTAATCCGCTGGGGATGCTGCGTGTTCGGCACTTTGAGTTTTGTTGTCAGGCTCACGTCATTGAGCCTACTGTTGATCGGTTCGCCGTCTTTTACAAACTGACGAACCGTGATGGGTGGTTCGGTTGGTCTTCCACCAAGAAGGGTCCTATTGGTACTGAGTGGTACCGGAGCCTCTTTGAGTGGAAACCCAAATTTTTCTGGGTTCGGGAGGATGCCATCCCGTTCACGATGAGTCGCCGTAAGGCTAATGACACCTCCCCCACCATTTCTACCACCACCGAGATTAAACTTCCGTGGTATACCACATTTACCAAGACGCCCACGCCACTACGGGCGATCCACGAGGGAGCGTTGGTTCACGCGAAGATGATTCACTTATGGCCATTCCCCAACCTGGAGGCATACTTTGAAAATTCTGATAAGAGTAAGTTATTATTTTATCATTCCAGAATTTCATCTCGTCATTTTGATATTTTTCAACTATAGGTGAGGGCTCTATTCTTTCCACCCTTCTGGACAAAGAAGAAGGGATGATGGTGCGCAGGCCTATTAGTCCGAACGAGTTACCCTTTCTTGAACGTACTCGGCACAATTTTTTGTTCTCTTCTCGTCACGCAGAGCCCGTGGTGTCCGAGGCTATGTTCTCATAAGGTGAGAAGATCATCACCGAAGGTGAGGGAATTCTAGAACCTCGACCTCTTACTGATATGACTTCTAGCGGGGTGATAGTACTTCAATCTTCCAGTGAGGAATTATCACCCCTAGATTGAGAAACTCTTCTTGAACCATTAATTCGACAAATGTCTCACCGTCATCTATAGGTTTGACCCAAAAACTGGGTAAGAATCCATCTACCAACACTACTGCGGGTGATGGTGATGCTGCTGCTGAAGGTGATCGTCCAACAGCTGATGACGTCACTCCTGAAGATGAGCATCGTACGGTTGATGCGGGCGTTTCCAAAGCGGCTGGTAAACGCAAGGTTCAACTGCCAAGGCTGCTCCATCAAAGAAGCCAAAAAGGCAAAAGCCTGCGGACTTGGAAACGCGCCTACACCAACTTGACTCAGAAGACATCTCCTTGGGTAAGTTTAATACTTCTCAAGTTTGTCGATTATTATGGATCAAATATATATCTGATCTATTGTTAACGTTTTTCAATGGCCCTGAATGATTTCTCTGAAGATGTTTCAGGTCTAAAGAGCTCAACAACGCCACCTCCTCCATCATCTCCACCTTCTAACACCGCCCAAGAACTAATCCTTGTAGCGGATGAGTCTCCGTTGAAGAATAAGGAAGTTGATGATACTGATCATGTTAGTATGTCACATTCCTTCAATGTTCATCGCTTCAGGGATCAAAAGGTTTGAGCGCATTCGCCTATGGGCCTCAGACCTCTCCATCTCCTCATGTTGAAGACCCTTCCCCACATCATCCACGTTGGTCTTTACGCTGAGATTCAACGTTTCACGACGTGGATGTATGCTTTGAATATCTACGGGAAAGCCTTCCTCCTGCTGAAAAGGAGCGACAACGTCGCCGTATTCGTCAAGAGTTACTAAACTCAAACTCTTATCATATGGCGAATACTATTTCCACTAATCAGAAAATAACCCGGGATTGGTTGGCGATGAATGAGTGGGATGAACTGGAGACTGCGGCGTCTGACGCTAAAGGAAAAGCCCTTAAGGCTATAGATGAGGCCAGAGAGAGCCGCCAAGCGCTGGAAGCAGAGAAAGCTGCTCGTTCCATCGCTGAGGAAGCCAAGGCTTTTCTCCAAAAGCAATTGGATGGACAAGCCGAATTGATAAAAACTCTTCAGGCTGAATCAACGGCCAAAGACAAGCGCTTGACTGACCTTGCCACCAAAATCCGAGATCAGGCCTTGGAGTGTGCCGGTCATAAGATGGAGCTTGTCCAGGCTAAGGCGGACAAGGAATGGCTGCTGGTGGAAGGAATTCCCAAGGTATATGTCTTAACTTGTTGTGAATAACCAAATTGCTCATGATTATTTATATTTTTATTATTCCAACAGGTCATCGCCGATGTTCGGGCGAGTGATGAACTTGGGAATTGCGTCGCCATTCTTCTGAATGCGTCCAAACAAGCTGGGCCGTCAACTAGGCTTCCAGGAAGGCTACAAATTTGCTTCAGAATCTAAACTTCCGGAAGAATATGTTGTGCACGGCCAAGATACTGCTTCCATCCTTATCCAGAAAACAAAAATGTTTGACACTTTGAAGTTTTCTCTTACGAAGCAGATATCTAAGCTTGCAGATAAGGAGGATAACATTGAACAACTAAAGGACCTCCTTGATCTTGATGAGGAAGATGAAGAAAACGATGCGAAAGACGAGAACGCGGAGCATAGAGTGTAGCGTTATAAATATATTTTTTCTTTCCTTTTAATTTAGATCTCGATGTAATCCCTTTTGATAAGTAATAAGAAGTTTTTGTTGTCCGGTTCACTTTATTTTATCCTTCATAATATAAGTGTTTGTAGGATCTTCTTTGTTTGTCAATAAAGGATTACATAACAATATATGACTGAAATAAAATTTCCATAGATGAGGCATAAGCCGAATTACAAAATATGAAATTACATAACTTTGCTAAGTCAATTTGGGCACGCAGGCCGAAAAGAAAAAACGTTTTACATGTAACACTTCTTTAATTGGGCCCCGTTCCAAGTTCTAGGAATCTCAGTTCCATCCAACTTTTCTAACTTGTAGACACCTTTAGATAACACTTTTTTAACTCTATAGGGTCCTTCCCAAGTCGGGGCCAATTTGCCCGGAGGCCTCATTGTTGCGGCAGACAAAGTCTCCCGCATTAAACTCGCATTTTTGGACCCGCGAGTTGTAAAATTTTTGCAATTGGCATTTATAATTGTGCTCGCGGATCGATTCGAGTTCTCTCCTCTCCTCGGGTAGGTCCAGATTCCTCCGGATTTCATGATCATTGTCATCGATCAATAGAACTCTTGCGGATGGAACCCCAATCTCGGCTGGAATCATGGCTTCTGTGCCGTAGGTTAAACTAAAGGGGATCTTAGAATTACTAGAATTCTTTTGGGTGTGGAAGGCTCAAAGTACATGGGGCAACTCGTCAACCCAGCCCGACTGTTTAGTTCCCAACCATGCTTTGATTCCTTCCTTGATTGTCCGGTTGGTTTTCTCAATCTGACCATTCGCTTGTGGGTGGGCTACTAATGTGAAAATTTGAGAAATCTGCAATTCTTTCAACCATTCCTGTAGCCCACTATCCGCGAATTGAGTACCGTTATCACTTACGAGTTCCAGCGGAAGGCCAAACCGGAAAATTATGAATTCCCCGAGGAATTTCTTAACACTTGTTGCTGTTATAGATGCCACTGGTTTGGCTTCCACCCACTTCGTGAAGTAGTCGATGGCTACTATTAAAAATTTGACGTGTCCCATTTCTGGAACGATCCCATTATATCGATAGCTCATTTCTGGAATGACCATGCTGAAGTGACTGGAACGAGTTCGTTCTTTGGTCGTAGCGTGTTGGGGGCATAACGTTGGCACGAATCACACTTCCGGATTTCATGCACAGCGTCACGATGCATTCTCGGCCAGTAATATCCGGCATTCATTAGTTTCGCTACGACCATACGTGGGCCCGCGTGAAGACCACAGATGCCTTCATGAACTTCTCTGATTAAATAGTTCGCGTCTTCGGCATCAACGCATCGAAGAAATGGACCGAGGAAGGAACGTCGGTATAGAACACCGTCGTGCATCTGATAGTTCAAGGCTTTGTGTTTTATCTTTCGGTCCGCGGATTTTCCTTCCGGGAGGGCTCCTGATGACAAGTATGCTATGATGGGTGTCATCCAAGATTCCGCTCCGGTTTGGATTATCAAAACTTGATGTTGCGGGACAGATAGGCGATCCAGAATTTCAATGCGGATGTCTTTAGCGAAGTGTTCGAAGTTCGTTGAAGCTAGCTTGCTAAGGGTGTCACACCCAAACCAAAGGCGGAACATGCTGGGGCGTAACGTATTGATTGAACAGTAGCTCGAAAGACACTAATTAAAGTGACAAAAATTATTTAATTCATTAATATCAAAACAAGTACACAAATTCAATAAACAAAACAATTACATCATATTTATTGTTTGGATAGATATCCTAAGGTAAAAACTAATATCTTCAATCTTGATCAATGTAAATTACTTGTACCTGTAGCATGTATAAAAATAGAGTTGTCAACACGAATGTTAGTAAGAATACATAAGTTTTAGTTGAGATACATGTATAGATTTAAAACCACAGTTCATATGTAAATGATGAGTATTACAATTCTTATGAAAATGTAAACAATTAAATAGATGTGGACCCGTTCTAATTGATACGAAATCAATTTACTTGGGTAAATGTATGATCATACTGGATGAGGATGAGATTCCAACCACCAAACATAAAATAAAAAATTAAGCACATAGAGCTTTATCATAGAGCACGCAATAATCACACATAAACATATATTGGATTGTGTTTTGAATAGATGTTGAAATATAAATGAGTAATTTAAATAGGGTATACATGCCACCCCTAAAATTTTAAAAGATGAAAAAGGGGGATATGTAAACTCACCTTATACAGTAGGATAAACAAGGACGAGATAATAACAGAAAGAGCTAGAATGAAAACGGTCAAGCTTCCCGAGATTTGCCGACAATTAATCCTAGTTGTTAACGATAAAGTGAGTTGAATATAAAAGGCAAAATAATAAGACGGATTTTGGGTCTTGATAAGGTTATTAATCTTGTTGTCATTTAATTATGGTTGTTTATTATCATTAACGTGATTATCATTATTGTTATAATTATTATTATTATTTGGTTTGGTAACACATTAATCTTTGATAAGTAGCCACTATTTGTAATAGGTATATTAAAAAAGAAAGTTAAAATAAAGTTTATTCTTTGAACCTTAATAAGTTATTTGTTCGGTTTGAACGGTAAAAGAAAACATTAATATATCATTGTTATACGTATACTTATGTCTATATATGTATACAATTATATATATGAAAAACAATAGCCCGAGGTACGGTTCATCAAAATATTGTTTATTTAGTGTTGTATATATATAACAAATAAAAAAAGTTGATTAAAAATTGATTTTAGAAAAATATAAATAAAAAACCGGGCCTAGGGGACTCGAACCCCCGCCCAGGCCTGTTCAAGCTTTAAGACAGCATGCGCTGGCCATCAGGCCAGCGCCTCAAGTTGATGAAATAATGAAGCGAAAATATAAATACACTGAAAGCAGTTTATGTTCTTCCCCAATTCAAACCCTAGAACTCAAAACCATTTAATTGATTGTTATTGATTCAAATTAGGTTAGGGCTATTGATACTCGGTTAAAAACGAACCATATGCATAATCAGGTTACCTTGGGTATTAACGAATTGAGGACGAACGAAGAACAGGAGTGTGCGGCCCTGTTTTGATCTTAAACGGGTATTCGATGGCCATGTATGCTGTAATTATCTTAGGGGTTTGTGTCGCAATGTAGAGAGGGTGGTGTGGGCGAGTTTAATTGTAAAATGGTCGAGTATTTATAGTGGTTTAGGAGTTTGTTAGCCGCGGTTCGTTATTACAAATTAGCTGTCAAAACATTATTATTTTCCACAATTAGAACGTCGGTGTGAAGTATTTTTGGTAGGCTAATGATTTGGTATGGTCAATTAGGTAGATTATGCCCGAAAATTGAGGTCCAAGAAAAGGGGGGGTGGGTATGGCGTCGGTGGAAGAGAGGGAGGAAGAGAGGGAGGAAGAAAGAGATTTAGAAAATATTTGCAGTTTGGTCATTGATAAATGGTTGTTGGTTCAAAAGTGAATTAAAGTTAACTGAGGGGTTAATTTTGTACATGAAACATAGTTATAAACAAATAAAAATAAATAAATAAATAAATAAAATATTAGACATAACGAACTTTATTGATAAAATACCCGAACCCGAACCCGGGTCGGGTAATGATTACAAACCGAAAGGAAACGGAAAACCCGAAATGTTACAGCGTTCACAACTTTTTGAAAATTTCGTCCCGAAATTAGAGAAAAATCATAACATAAGGAAAGAAAGTAATTGTCAAGAGATTTTATATATATATATATATATATATATATATATATATATAATAACGCAGATCTTCAGGTGACCCAAATAACGCTACAAACGAAAGGCATGATAAGGACACTTATATATAGGATGTACCAGCGGCGTATCCATCATGCCCTTATCACATCGATATTTGTACAGTTACCAAAAATCACCCTAGGTTCTGAGTTATGACACACAACCGTATTCACTATGAGTTCCATGCAAGGACTTTGATAATTATGCGTGCACTCATAATTATTTAGGTCGTCGCATGATGCACATAGTTCGTCCTGTTGTGCGGGTTCGAAAAACAAGGTAAATGAAAAACTTTTTAAGTCGATAAATAAATGGAACTATCTGAGCAAGAGCAATAAAATAAAAATAAATAAATAAATGAGTGAAATTTGATTAGCATAAATAACTAGTAACAACTTTGCAAAATAAAGCGAAATTACCAAGTTAATCGTCAAAAGAAATAATAACTAAATTAAATAAATAGATAGAGGGAATTTTGAATAGAAGTACTTAGGATGACAACAAAATTCACGAATAAGTATTCACATAGATAGGTTCACATAACAAACGAATCACATGATTAGAGAAATATAATAACATATGGGGCTTGAAATCAATATTATAAAATCGAATGAGAAAAAAATTGACGTGAGAAGGAGGTGAGTTTGGAGGGTTTGGGTAGTCATGCATTAAAATATCGAAATAAAATTTGTACTTGTGACTCCTATTAGATAACTATGTACAACACATGTTCATAGTCCCGATTTCCAAAACGATTGTAGGAAATCGGTCATAGGTAGTTTATGATACAAATACAGTACTATTAGATAACTATGCACATCACCATGCACATAGTCCCGGTAAATAACCGGTCATAGACCACTTAAATCAAGATAATAAATTGCGTAACAATAAATAGTGCAATAAACGACAAGATAGGAATAACTGAGAGATTGAATGCCATTATAAATAACCCAAATTCTCATTCATAACAAAACTGGAGATTTAATGAAGTCAATATATTAGATTTAAATGAAAAGAAATTAAAAGAATCGTCTTTTGCGTAGCATGTCTTCATAAAGGGTTAGGCTTAAACTTGGGAACCGTTGACGTAACAGACTTGTCCTTGAGCACCTTGAGTAGCTTGGTTAACTTGAGGTTGATTGATTGGTATTTGGTTGACTTGAATTGGTTGAATGGGTTGGGCTTAAATTACTTGGATGGGTTGAGTTTGAATTGGTTTAAGTTGATTTACTTGGGCTTGGTAAGCTTGATATTGAGTGGTTTGAGTTGGGTAGGGTTGAATTTGGTTCATGTGTGCGAGTCTTGGGCATGCATTGCGAAAATGGTTAGGGTCTCCACAATTGTAACAAGCTTTAATAGTTGAGGGTGCTTGAGTAACCGATTGAGCATAAGGTAAAGGTTAGGTAAGAGGTGAGGTAAATGGTTGCATCATGAGTTGGTTGCGTTCACGACATGTGGTAAAGAGATGACCAAATCGATTTCAATGGGTACATTGTCGACAACTGAGGTTAGGCGAATGGTGAAAGTTACACGTATCACATAATGGGTGGGGTCCCGTGTAGGGCTTCTTGGTGGGTTGGGGTTGCGATTGAGCCAAGATATAGTTTTGGGAATTGGACTTTCTTTTATTGTTGCGGTAGTGGGGAGAGTTGTTGTTGTTGTTGTGCTTGAAGGTTTCGGGCTTAGAAGACTCGGGTTTAGGAGATTCGGGCTTGGGTTCTTTGGTGGGCTCGGATGCAGGCTTATCATTGGGCTTCTTAGAATTTTTCCGCGTCAAGGTCCCGGCCTTAACGTGGTTTTCGGTGAGGGTACCGGCTAAGGTGATGGCATCATGGAGAGTTTGAGGGTCACGACTTAGGACGGAATCTTGGATTTTCATAGGCTAACCCGAGATGTACTTATCGATTGAACGTTCAAGGGGAGTGACCATGTGGGGGACGAGAAGGCTCAGTTCATGGAAACAATCGTTGTAGATGGTGTCATTGCCACTTTCTTGTTTCAAATTCCAAAATTCCTCTTCTAACTTCCGAAGCTCATGTTTCGGGAAAAACTTCTTGAGCATGAGTTTCTTGAGGTCATCCCATGGCAAGGCCATGGAAACCTGAGCGCCAATCGTGCGCTTCGCACCGTTCCACCAATTAAGGGCATTCTTCTTGTGCATGCTCGAGGCGTAAGTGGTTTTCTTGTCCTTGGGACATTCACAATGGAGGAATATGCTCTCCATTTCTTCGAACCATTGGAGGAGAGTGGTAGCACCGTCGATGCCGAAGTATTCGGGCGGGTTGGCACTCTTGAATTGTTTGAGGGGGTAAGCAATTGGGTTCGGAGTTGTGGATGATGAAGAAGCATTCACAGTTTGCAATTGAGAGATGATCGTTGGGAGGGCTTCCACGATGCCTTTAGTAATGCGGGACAACATGCTGCGGCCAGAGTTGCCGGTGCGACGGTTACGGTTGATAAGGCGGGAAAAAGATATGCTACAATGACGACACGTGAAAAATTTATTATGATTTTGGAAAAAAGAAAAATTGTATAACTATGTGAAATTTCGAGTTTTTTTTTGAAAATTCATGAGAGTAACCTTAACTTAGAGTATTGATGAAATTGATAATTTGAAATTTTTTTTTCATTCTTAACAAAATACAAAGAAAATTTAAACAAACATCTCATCGTTGATTTAAAAGTGTGATCGTCACATGACCACGTTTGATACAATGAGGGTAGCAGATTCTGGTACGTTTGTTGTGATATGCTTTGGCCTAATAAGTTCCACACCCTTACCGAGCACTCCAGGAAGGCAACCAGGTCTCGCGGTTGGTTGAGATTTATGCACATTACACCTCCTTAGGCTCGCAAGCATTAGTGTCAAGTGTTCGGTAAACAAGTGTGTCACTCTTACAGTTACTACATATCCGTCCCACTAATCTTCCTCAAGGAGAGGGGAGCAAAAGGGTGGGATTTCTTAAGTAATTTCCCTTGTTTTTTTAAATAAATCGTCCTAAAGTTTTGAAAACAATTTTGAGAGTGAGGCATAGCTTCGTATTAAGTGTGTGATATTGTGTACACGAATAATATTAAATCATTAAATAATATTTAAGCTACTGCAATCAATAATATAATTCAGGGTGCAAACACATAAAGGCATATCACGTATAGGGACTCCAAGCATGCTACTAGGCCGTTATATCTAACCACCTATCTTATAGCCTTCGTCTCTGATACCAATCTGTCACACCCCGACCAAAGGCGGAACATGCCGGGGCGGTAACGTATTGATTGGACAGTAGCTCGAAAGACACTAATTAAAGTGACAATAATTATTTAATTCATTAATATCAAAACAAGTACACAAATTCAATAAACAAAACAATTACATCATATTTATTGTTTGGATAGATATCCTAAGGTAAAACTAATATCTTCAATCTTGATCAATGTAAATTACTTGTACCTGTAGCATGTATAAAAATAGAGTTGTCAAAACGAATGTTGGTGAACATACCCAAGTTTTAGTTGAGATACATATATAGATAAAAAACCACAATTCATATGTAAATGATGAGTATTACAATTCTTATGAAAATGTAAACAATTAAATAGATGTGGACCCGTTCTAATTGATACGAAATCAATTTACTTGGGTAAATGTATGATCATACTGGATGAGGATGAGATTCCAACCACCAAACATAAAATAAAAAATTAAGCACATAGAGCTTTATCATAGAGCACGCAATAATCACACATAAACATATATTGAATTGTGTTTTGAATAGATGTGGAAATAAAAATGAGTAATTTAAATAGGGTATACATGCCACCCCCAAAATTTTAAAAGATAAAATGGGGGATATGTAAACTCACCTTATAGAGTAGGATAAAAGAGGACGAGATAATAAAAGAAAGAGCTAGGATGAAAACGGTCAAGCTTCCCGAGATTTGCTGACAGTTAATCCTAGTTGTTAATGATAAAGTGAGTTGAATATAAAAGGCAAAATAATAAGACAGATTTTGGGTCTTGATAAGGTTATTAATCTTGTTGTCATTTAATTATGGTTGTTTATATCATTAACGTGATTATCATTATTGTTATTATTATTATTATGATTATTATTTGGTTTGGTAACACATTAATCTTTGTTAAGTAGCCACTATTTATAATAGGTATATTAACAAAGAAAGTTAAAATAAAGTTTATTCTTTGAACATTAATAAGTTATGTGTTCGGTTTGAACGGTAAAAGAAAACATTAATAATATCATTGTTATACGTATACTTATGTCTATATATGTATACAATTATATATATGAAAAACAATAGCCCGAGGTACGGTTCATCAAAATATTGTTTATTTAGTGTTGTATATATATAACAAATAAAAAAAGTTGATTAAAAATGGATTTTAGAAAAATATAAATAAAAAACCTTGCCTAGGGGACTCGAACCCGCGCCGCAGGCCGGTTCAAGGTTTAAGACAGTATGCGCTGGCCATCTGGCCAGCGCCTCAAGTTGATGAAATAATGAAGCTGAAAATTTAAATACACTGAAAGCAGTTTATGTTCTTCCCCAATTCAAACCCTAGAACTCAAAACCATTTAATTGATTGTTATTGATTCAAATTAGGTTAGGGCTATTGATAATCGGTTAAAAACGAAGCATATGCATAATCAGGTTACCTTGGGTATTAACGAATTGAGGACGAATGAAGAACAGGAGTGTGCGACCCTGTTTTGATCTTAAACGAGTATTAGATGGCCATGTATACTGTAATTATCTTAGGGGTTTGTGTCGCAATGTAGAGAGGGTGGTGTGGGCGAGTTTAATTGTAAAATGGTCGAGTATTTATAGTGGTTTAGGAGTTTGTTAGCCGCGGTTCGTTATTACCAATTAGCTGTCAAAACATTATTATTTTCCACATTAGAACGTCGGTGTGAAGTATTTTTGGTAGGCTAATGATTTGGTAAGGTCAATTGGGTTGATTATGCCCGAAAAATTGAGGTCCAAGAAAGGGGGGGGGGGTATGGCGTCGGTGGAAGAGAGGGAGGAAGAAAGAGATTTAGAAAATATTTGCAGTTTGGTCCTTGATAAATGATTGTTGGTTCAAAAGTGAATTAAAGTTAATTGAGGGGTTAATTTTGTACATGAAACATAGTTATAATCAAATAAAAATAAATAAATAAATAAAATATTAGACATAATGAACTTTATTGATAAAACACCTGAACCCGGGTCGGGTAATGATTACAAACCGAAAGGAAACGGAAAACCCGAAATGTTACAAAGGGCATCTGCTGACTTGTTCTCGCTTCGTTTTATGTGAATTACTTTGAATGAAGAAAAACTGAAGCATTAAATCTTTCGCCTGTGATACGTACGAAGCCATTACATCATTCTTTGCTTCGTACGTGCCTTTGATCTGTCCCGCAAATAACATGGAATCCACGCGAGCTTCCAAGTGTTTCACCCCATGCTTTTTGGCTATCCGTAAGCCCGCCAAGAAAGCTTCATACTCCACCTTGTTGTTAGTACTCTTAAAGTCTAACTTTATGGTGTATGTAAATTCATGGCCTTCGGGATTGACTAGCATGAGGTCTGCACTAGATCCCTCACTACTTGAAGCCCCATCCGTGAATAGTGACCAAACTTGTCCTTGCTCCTGAGGTGCTTGGGGTTGCTGCTCAATCAAACATTCTTTCTCTTTGTATTGCGGGACTTCTGTAATGAAGTCCACCAACACCTGTCCCCTAATTGCTGGCCTGGGTTTATATTCTATTGCATGTTCACCCAGTTCGATGGCCCATTTCGCCAATCTCCCAGACAATTCCGACTTACTGGGAACGTTCTTGAGTTTGTATCCAGTTAACATGTTGATGGGGTGCCCTTGAAAGTACCTACGGAGGCGTCAGGCAGCATAAACCAGTGCTAAGACATGTTTTTCCATCATTGAATATCTAGTCTCTAGGTCTGATAATGTTCTGCTGACGTAATAAATCGTCGTCTGAACATTTTTTCTATCCGTCAGGAGTACAGCCCCGATGGCAATGTCTGATGCTGATTAGTATAACGTTAAAGGTTCCCCTGCATAGGGTGCTGTCAACGTGGGTAGTTCCATCAAGAATTTCTTAACCTCTAATAAAGCTTGTTCCGCTTCCGCGGTCCATTTGAGTTGTTCTTTCTTGAGGTTGTTTCTTAATGTTGAGACGAACGGATAAGATTTAGCTGCATGATTCGCCAAGAAACGATTCAGGGCAACCAATCGACCATTAAGCGTCTGGACCTCTTTGAGGGAGGAAGTAGAAGGCATGCGGGCTACGGCTTGGACCTTGTCCGGATTAGCCTTGAAACCCGCACCGGTAACAATTACTTCAAGAAATTTCCCTTCTTCCATTCCGAACAAACACTTGGCTGGATTCAGATTCATGTTGATACTCCTTAAGGTTTCGAATGTCTCTTCGATATCCCTCAACATTTGGTCTTCTTCAACACTCTTGATCACAAGGTCATCTATGTAGACCTCCAAATTTTGACCAATCTGATCCTTGAATGCTATGTCCATCAATCATTGATACGTGGCCCCCACATTTTTTAGACCGAATAGCATCATTTTATAGAAAATGTACCTTGATCTGTTCGAAATGCAGTTTTGTCGTCATCTCCCGCCGCCATGCGGATTTGATGATAACCCTTGTAAGCATCTAAAAAGCATTTGAACTTAAACGAAGCCACTACATCAACTTTCAAGTCAATTTCTGGCAACGGATAACAGTCTTTGGGACACGCCTTGTTTAAATCCTTGAAATTTATGCACATCCACCATATCCCATTGCTCTTAGGAATAATAACCGGATTGGCGACCCAGGTCTAATATTGAATTTGTCGAATAATTCTAGCATGGAGTAAATCTTGTACTTGATCATTCATGGATTTTGTCTGTTCTAGGCCCATCTTTCGCTTCTTATGGACAATTGGTGTAAACATTGGGTTTACCCTTAACTTGTGTTTCGCAATACTCCGCGGAACACCAGTCATGTCCGCCGGTTGCCAAGCGAAGATGTCCATATTTTTGTTCAGCGGTTGTTTTAAGAAAGTCCCCACTATTTCTGAAATAGCTGGCCCGATTATGACTGTCTGATCGGGGAATTTCTTGTTCAAAACCCATTTTTCCGGTTCAGTCCTCTGAGATTGTTTTGGAATCTTGCTAGGCTTTGAGCTGTCTGTTGCGAAGCAATGTCGGTTAACATGGATTATTGCTACACCGGTGCGGGTTGGAACCCCTACCGCATCATGAGCTGTGGATGGGTGAGCGTTAAAGTCACCCATTGCTTCTCGCCCTAAGATGATGTCATGTTTGGAAGTTGTCGGAAGGACCAAAAACTCTACTTCCTCGGTTCTTGAGTGGATCCCGTCACTTAAAGTGATTGGGAAGGAAATCACCCCTCGCGGGTGCATTACCTCCCCTCCAAATCAAGACACGGGGGCATGAATAGGCTTCAACCTCTCTTTATCCTCCTCGCCGAGTTGCTCAAAACACTGTTCGTACATAATGTCGGATGTACTACCAGTATCAAAGAAAACGTATTGGGAGCGATAGTGGCCGAAGAGAGCAGTGATAATCAAGGGGTTCTTGTTACTGGGACCTCCTTTGATTCGTGGAAAGATCACTGGCTCATTTTCCACTCTTCTTCGTCGGACTCTCACCTTTTTCCTCCAACCCTACGTCCACCTTGGATCATGTGAATGTTTCAGTCCTTGACCTGCTTTTCGGACGGGCCCTGGTTGTCCCGCACGGGAGTTTTACCAGTCCCGGGTTTTCCTCATTTCACCAAGTGTCCAAGTTTCCCGGACTTTACAGCTGCCTCAATCTCACTTTTTAATGCATTACATTCGTTCGTGTTGTGACCAATGTCGTCGTGAAACGAACAATATTTCTTGGCATCGAGGAATGACCTCCTCGTGAGTGGCTGTGGTTTCCTGAAAGTCATATTTTCTGTGGTGAGGATTTCAGCAGGAGACTTTGAAAGCGGAGTCCAATTGTTGGGACCACAATTCGAGAGTCCCTCTTTGTTTTTGTTGCCAGTGAGAGACCTTGCATCGAATGGCTTCGATACCTCCGTGTTCGGCTGCAGTCTTGACCAGATTGGCCCCTTTTCCTGTTTATTGGGTCGTGGAGTTTGGAACTCTACTTCAAATTTTTTCTTTGAATTATTATACCCCAATGTTTTTTCAGTTCTGGAAAACAACTTTGCCGCAGTCATGATATCATCCTATTCCTTTGGCATTCCATCTCTTCCAGTCAGTGTGCGGATCTGCGTAACACTTGACGTTTTTGCGACCGCGAAGCATATCCTTGCTTATTCTTCAGACTCTCATCATTGAATCTGGTAATAAAATCTTCCACGGACTCATTATCTCGGCGGACAACGTCCAAAATTTCTGACTGGTCACGAGTATGCTTCTTCTGCTGGCTGAACTGTTGAGAAAATTTTTTCACCAGATCATCCCAGCTAGAGATCTGATCACCTGGTAGCTTTTTAAACCACTCTCTTGCTGCCCCTGTTAGTGTCAATGCGAACATGTGATACCAATAGGGGAGCGTCCATCCACTTACACCACCAACCGCCACGAAGTTTTGAAGTTGATCGCTTGTATCAGTCATGCCATTGTATTTACCCACCGATGTAGGTTTCTTGGCGTTAACGGGAAAAGGTGTTGTAGCAATGCTTGCTATAAACTTCGATTTCTCGGCGAAGGCTGCCGGGCGGTATGGTTTAGTGAAATCTTCCTCTGCATCGCTATGATATTTAGTGTGGCGGACTACGTCCCACGGACGACTGCTTCTTATCCGCGAACTCATCCTACTGTCACCCGTATAAAAACTGAAGTCTCCCAGGTGATTAGTTGAATCATAACTATCATACTCATCCAGGTAGGATGGCATCCACATATCCATACGAGGACGGGGGTGTAACCTTCGTAGTTCTCCAAACTCTTATCCTGTCTGTTGACTATAACGAATCTGACTTCCCCTCACTGTTGGTGGAGGAGAAAGAGATCTACGGGGAGATTCCTAAAAAGTCAGAGTGCGGGCATGAAAGCGCTCGTTACGCACTCGACGCTCATATTCGGCCACCAAACTTTCTTGTTGCGCGCGGTGCCATTCCTCCGGAGATAATGGGCCTCTAGATCTGGAATTATGACGATGAGCTCTCGCCAACTCAGAATCGGCTGAGTCATCTTCCAGATCTAGCACTGAATGAGTTCGGCGAGTGTCTCTCATAATTCGTCCGAGGTCACCCAAATTTGAACCTTCTGGTGCCGTAACGTGCCCCAAATTAGTGGGAGTAGGTCCAGTTGGTGCTGTGACAAGCTCAAGGGTACGACCACCTGGTGTTACATAAGTGACTCATGAACCCGGAGCTACAGCACGTGCAAAATTATCTGAAGTAAAACCTTCAGGTATTTCCGTGTTAGTAACACGTGAAGTGGGTGCAGGAGTTCCCATCGGCCCTTCAGGAAGTTTACTCATATTTAAACGAACCAAAAAACCAACGAAAACTTGTGCTGTTCCAACACCAAAACGGATGGCGCCAATGAAGAAACACGGATCTGATCCCCTATTCCGGTCCTGGATCCAATGAGTCCACAGGGTAGGATATGATAACAACCAACACAATATGAGTATACACTTCCTAAAGTCCAGTGACCGGAACCTGCAAAACAGACACCGTGAGTCTCGTTAGGGGAAGGACAAGAGGGGGGGTCTTCCAGTAACCACTCTCCGGCATGAGAATAAGTACCGTTCTTAAGAGAGAAAGTACTTAAGTAAATAGAGCAAGTACAGAGAGAGTATATGTGAGTAAATGTGAATGAGTGAATCCATACCTCATGCAGGTTGACAAGGTATTTATAGCCGAAGGATGTGGGAAGGTGATTGGGCCAGCTATCCCCTTTATAGAAGATCTCAACAACCATCTGGATGCGTGTCCCTTTTATGATAGGTTGAGCTATACGTCCCATGTGCATGGGTATAACAACCTGGACACACGTCACCTTCTAATAGGACGGATTATACCCTGGCCATGTGCACGGTCATAACGACCTGGCCAGGTGTCCTTTGCTCATTGGTTGGTGAGTCACGTATTCTCCAAGTAACAATCGTGGTTATTCTTCTAGAAGATAGTTAGTTATCTACAGCTGTCCTGTTGGCATTGTGTTCTGGTCATTTTGGCGGATAGATGTCCTGTCCTGCGGATGATTTCTTAGGGTGCCTAGATGTTTCCGCTTGTGGTGCAAGGATGTTCTTCCTCTACCATGTTGTGCGGGTGATCCATATGTTCTGCGGGTGATATATGAGGGGTTCCTCTCTTACCCGCGGATGTTACTTAAGGGTATTTGGGCCTTTTTGGTACCCTACCTCTATAATTATGTTAGCAGAACATTGACAGATGCGGAAACTAGATACTAAATGCTTGAGAAATTGGTCTTGGCATTGGTTTATGTGGCCAGACGTCTCCGCATGTACTTTCAAGGACACCCGATCAATGTGTTGACGGGCTATAAATTTAAGAGTGTTTTAAGCAAACCAGAATTGTCCGGGAGGTTGGCAAATGGGCCATCGAATTGGGTGAACATACAATCGAATATAAACCAAGACCCGCAATCAAGGGATAAGTGTTGGTGGATTTTGTCACAGAATTCCAGCAGAATAAAGAGAAAGAGTGTTTGTTTGAGCAACAAATTCCTACACCTCTGGAACAAGATTAAGTGTGGTCATTGTTCACAGATGGTGCGCCAAGTGGTGAAGGGTCCGATGCGAGTCTTAGGTTGGTCAATCATGAAGGTCACGAGTTAACTTATGCTATCAAGTTAGATTTCAAGAGTACTAACAACGAAGCAGAGTATGAAGCTTTCCTGGCAGGATTGCTGATTGCCAAGAAACTTGGTGTTCAAGATTTGGAAGCGCGTGCCGGTTCAATGTTGATTGCGGGACAGATTAACGGGTCTTAAAGCTAAAAATGAAGTGATAAAATCATACTTATCTCAAGCAAAGGAACTCATACTCCAGTTTACATCTTGTAAAGTCATTCACATCAAAAGAAGTGAGAACAAATATGCTGATGCTCTAAGCAAATTGGCTTCCAAAAATTTCGAACACTTTGCCAAAGACATTCGCATTAAAGTATTGGATCTCCCTTAAGTCCTGCAACACTAGGTGTTAGTTATACAAACGGGAGTCGAGTCATGGATGACTCCAATTGTTGCACATCTATCATTCGGGACGCTCCCGGAAGGCAAGTCAGCCGCTCAAAAAATTCTACACAAGGCGTTAAACTATCAATTCTACACAATGGTGTCTTTTATATTTTCTTTTTGTCTTTTCTGAATGGTGACCACGACCCCGTGTCCAGCTGTCCAGTATTTTGTCTTTTCTTGCAGATTTTTGTCTTTACTTGCATATGAAAGCATGGGGGAGTGTTCCATGAAGCATGGGGGCGTGCTTTGCTATTTTCTTTGATTTTTCTTGGGCTTTTCACTCATTTCTTCGGTTGAGGCTTTGATTCACCTGAAAATACATTTTAACATGATAAGTAGCTATTTTAACTATATTGTTTGATATAAGTTGCAATTTTTAGGGATTATTTGATGCTAAAAAATGTAGAATTTTATATATATCAAACATCCCCACACTTGAACCTTACTTGTCCTGAAGCAAGCTACTTATAAACATTCTCTAAAAATAGCAAGTCAGGACCAAAGCTTAAAACATCCCCAAAAGAGTTCCAAAAAAATGGGAACAAAATAACCAACCTAGAATCATAGGAATACATGTAGTGATATATAAAAAGGCAATTTGTTTTTATGAGCTTCTGTTTATGCAAAACGTCATGTTCTCACAATGTTCACTCACACTCGGTTTTATATCTGATCATACCTGTGATTTATGTATGTGAACACTCTTAGCCAAAATGTGACCTATGATAAATAAGCTTGTAACAAGTTCAATTCTCCACCTATGTGAAGGGTTGCATAGATCAGAAGGTAATATGGGCTGGTTTTGTGTGAATAGGGATTTGGTGTTTTGTGGTGGTTCAAGGGTTTTTAGGTTAAAGATGGTGAAAATGAGAAATACAACTTCTGCTGTTTGTCGGGATATCTTAAATGGTTAGCTCTTTTCTCCTGATTGTTGATTTTTCTTTTGTTTTTTTTTAAACAAAGTTAGTGACTCGTTTAAGGTCAGATCGTCAAGACCAGTCTTGCTGAGGATGTGAATTAGTTCAACCTCAATCGTTTTCTGAACATAACTCCCAACTCTAATGGACCATTCGGCTTTGAGCCTAATAGCCCCCACCCTCATTAGTTCGGTATATTCATGTTGAGACTGAGTTTTGACTTTTTCTACATCTTCCTTCGTGGGACCAGATTCCGCATCCTAAGCATCGTTCATATCTTTTTTCTTTTCTTTTCACTGCGCTTTTGGAAACTCCACAAAATGGTGCCCTTTATTCGTCTTGGCGCCACTTTTTCCTCACCTTATTGCTAAAGAGAAAAATTATCTCCCTAAGTTCTGGAGGCAACCTAGGTTTTACAAAATGTATGCAGCAAAGGAAATTGAAATCGAAAGAATGCATTTCCAGTTCTTTAGGGTCTATCGGTAAAAGACCAGTGTTGTATTTTACAGATGAGAGGGATAAAGTGGTAAGGTTTTGGGGTTTTGTAATTTGAAGAATGGTTTGAGGGGTTTGTGATAATATTACATTCTTTTTTATACAACGCTTCATGTGGTCTTGAAATGAACACTTGAGACAAGTTCTAAATCACACGAAACATATGACTCACTCAATGCTTCCGAAAAAATATTTATATGGCATGAGGTTTATCTCACAGTAACGGAGGGATTGGGTATAAACGCCATATTTTGCATAAATTTGTTCTCAATTTTACAAAACATCTTTTTATTTTTTTCACTTTTTTGGTTGTAGTAAATTTTTAGTTGGTCATTTGCAAACAAATTTATTGGATTTTCCTTTGGTCTTGTTATAAAATAGTCTTTATTTGCTACAAAAAATTTTGTTATTAGAGAATCTTAGAATTGGTTGAGCAAGCAATTGGTCAAGTAATTCCCCTTCTCACACTTGAATCTCACATTGTCCTCAATGTGAAAAGATTAATAAAAAGATTGATAATAAGATTCATATGAAGTATGGTGGGTAAAATAGAAAGGAACCTCCCTACGGGCTAACGAAATTTCAGCAGAGCGTCCCCTATTTTTCATCCGTTTTCCTGTAATGTACCTAAATAATAAAAACTGCCCAAAACCAACAAATAAGCAAAGCATAATAGTATTGAAAATTAGGTATGAAATCATCCATACCCTGCCCACACGGGCTAAATAAGTCTATAGTCAAATGTCTCGGCACTCCCGGCCAAAACAAGCAACAAATAAACAACCAAATAAAATTGTCTCAAACAAACATAATAATAATAATAATAGTAATAATAATAATAATAATAATAATAATAATAATGTCAACAAGTACTACCACCCAAACATATGCCCATACCCAAATCTACCATCGTCGTTGCTCGTTAGTTACCCGGATTCTCCGGGTCAAAGGGTCCCCATTGGCGATACATGCTCTCACCTAGCTGATGAATCTCCTGCCTCGTCTTCGCGTACTCTGCGGCACGCTGTGTGTCGGATGCAACAATCTGCCCTGATAACCTGTCAAAGGAAGCGGTAGTGTGAGTCTGAAATCGGTTAATGAGCTCATATAACCCCTCAAAAGAGTACTGGCTATGATAAGACGAGCTGGTCCGGCTCCTGATGATGATGGGCCACCCTAGTGAGAATAAGTGTGGCAGTGGGTCTGTCGTGGTGGTGATCCGGTCCTCCTCACATGTATGTCCTGAATGGTCATCTTAGCGGGGTCCTCACGATCCCAGGTCTGGTTGAGGGCATCCTGAAACTTCCACTGTGGTGGGTGACGTGAGGTCGAAGAATCACTCAAAAATAAACCAAATACAACTAATTAGATAGCAGTAAGTGGGTATCGAACACAGGGAGTATGTGGAAAATGTGTTACCAAGTAGATTTGCAATTTATCTATATTAAACTAAGTGCAGAAAATAAATTCAAAGATTTGGTTGTTTGGTTTGATTAACAAAAAGAACTAAAATCAATTTAACGAGTTTTTTAAACAGTACGAGAAAATATGCCTTCCCTCGGTCTCAGGTTTCTATGAATGTTAAAAGTAAATGTTTAATCTGAGATGAACTATAAAGATATAGTTTGTGCTTATGCAAACGCTTGTGATAATTGAAGACTAAGTAATTGGACTATAAGCGCAAGGTAATCACTCAAATATCAATTAGTTTATCCAACCCTGAATCCCTTCCGATTAATCTCGATTGCTTAAAGCACCAAGAACTGATGGTTTTGAACACGAACTCAACAAACTAAAAATCTATTAATAAATTCATAAACACCATAATAATGAAATTAACAAGATCAAACTATTATCTCAGAAATTGCATAAACATTCAATCAACATTCATAATAAAACCTTACAATCCGAGGGAAAATACAAAGAGAATTAGCCGAGCATGATTTGGTTCATCATCCATTCGATTTAGTAATCATACGAATCGAAAACAAGTATTCAATGGTTATACAACTCACAATTGATCTATGGCACATGAAAATCGCCCCTAAGTCGTCCTCAATTGAAAGATAATGATAAGATACCCAAAAGCCGTCTCAAAAACGAGTTTAAATGGCTGTTACACTTTTCAGCGTCAGGCCCACCGTAGCTACGGTGGCTTCTAAAAACCTACGGTAGCTTCTTTCTGCCTTACGGTGACCATTTTCTTCAAGGGCCATCGTAAGCTACGGTGGAGCTCTTATTTAGTATCTTGTTTTCTTCATAACTTTCTCGTTTCAACTCCGTTTTCTTCGCCGTTTTCGCCCACATTCTTGTGATTTCATCCTCTGTATCCTTCTACCTACAATTATATGATTAACCATTGTCAACTAATTCCACAAAATAAACCATTATATGCATGATTATTAAAGGTCTTATATCACTTAAGGGTTGTCCAATTGACCACCCGTCACATTCCCACACTTACCCATTGCTTTCCCTCAAGAAACTCAATAATTCAAAGTTAAACATTAACTCATTCAACAAAACGCATCTTGATTAAGGTCCCAAGTCATACCATATTCCCACCTATTCTTATTTGCATTATTAACATGTTTGTATATCAAACCTAGAAATTCAATCAAATCTAACACGTTTCCTGTTTTTCTTTAACTCAACACACCCCTCTTGAAATTTCCACTCAATAACTTTTCTCAAAGCTAGCATGATGTTCTAGTCCACCCAGATGCACATGTGCCAATCTACTATAATAAGCTTGTGTAACTATTGAACCTCCACCAAATAAATGCATAGACAGTCGTGCAAATCAACAGGGCTTATCATGGGTTGTAGCGGGGCCAAGTGTTCGGTTACGGAATGGGAATATTGAAAGTAGCTCAGGAGATCCGATCCGGCTTATTACAAACATTCTAAGAAAACCTAAGAAATAAAATAAACAACTACATACACCAGTAACTTTCTCTCTCTCTCTCTTTTTTTTGGATCTCCATACTTTGAATAATGAATCTCAGATTTCTTTTTTATTTTTTTTGCATATCCTCAACAGTCTAATAAAAACAATACTAAATACGCATATCAATTACCAAACGACAATACAATTACAAGAAATAACCTGCTAAGCCGGATCGTCTCACAAATGTAACAACGAGCTTGATTGATGAACAACAAGTCCAAGAAATGGCTTCCAAAGGAACCAACCCCCTGCCCCTCTCATTAACCACATTCATATGTATAATTTATGAGGCCCCACACTTACACTCATCCAGACGAGGCTATACCTAAATGCCTCTATCATTTTTGCACTAATGCCAAGCTAAGGTCTCGAAACACACTTATTACACAAGTTCTAACAAGAAGGGTCACACCGCTATCTTCAAATAATGCTAACCATGAAAATCCGTGGTATAAAGTTCCAACCCCAAAATTTGTTACTAACATGTTACGTGAAATAAATAACCAAAACATGTCACTCTTGGCTAAAAATCTATTACCATTTCTTTTAAAACTTGGCAACACTCACACAAGGGAATTATGACCATGAAAATGGACCTTTATCTCAACACATCTTTTGAACCACACACAAATATTTTCTTAATAATTTTGAAATTTTCTCAAATATATCTTTGGGTGACAAAATGTACAATACCACCTTTTTGAAACTTTTATGACATTCAAGGTGGGTGACTGACCCACTCCCGTGCAACATTCTCGTTATAAGCACGCTCTTTTTCAAGCAACTGCTGCCAGTCTTCCGGAAAACCATAGTCGGGCCCGAATATCTCCATTCTCCACCCTGGATTATTTAGTTTAGGTGGATGTCTCACTTTCGTCTTCCTTGATCGGCCACCTTTTTCTGCCACCTTCTCACTTTGTTGATTCTCAACTTATTTCTTCTCAACTGACCTGTCAATCACAAAACACTCCACTTTCGTCTGATCCTTGCTCAAGGATACACACTTGTTAACAAAATCTGCCTTCAGGCTTTCCTTGTCAACAAGAGGTTCAGTAGTATTTTCAAATAATAATAACCGTTTATCACGATTCCCAAATTTAATTCCCAATGTCTCCTTAGCACAATCAATCACTGCAAGTGAAGTGGCAAGGGAGGGTCTACCCAATATGACTGTTGCGTGTTAGTTATATTTTTAGTATAATCAAGTACTAGAATGTCAAATGGGTAACATAAATCGTCCACATGTACCATCACATTATATATCATGCCTTGGGGAAATGCGTGGGTTTGATCCGCTAAAACCACGGTGGTGTTTACTTTTTGTAGTGGAACAAACTCATACTAATTATATAAGCTACCGAGCATGATACTAATACAAGCTCCAAGTCTAGAAGTGCCCGATCAGTTTAAAATTCACCAATTTGGATTGATAAAAGGGGCACTCCTGGGTCTTGAAGTTTACTCGGGATAGTATTATTATAAACCCTCTCATCCATTATTTTGGTTAATTTGTCAATCAAATAGTTGTCACAAGAACAATTTTCATAAAAAGATGTTTCATTCGGTTTTAGTTAAGAGTTATTTTGAAAAATTGTTTCATAATTACCCACATTTTCAATCTCATCACTAATATCTTCCACCACCCATTCAGCAAACTGTGGTGTATGATAAACTTGAACACTAGAAATTCCAAAATTAGGTAAAAGACCGCATTGATATGCACGTTGTTCCCTTTCTTTAAGCTCGAGCTGTTTTTCTTCAAATTCTCCACATTGGTTGCAAGTTGACCCATTTGAGTGGTCAACGATTGGATGGCTTTGTCACAGACTTCATTCTTTTGCATGCGCACTTCATCAAGTTGATTTCTCCTTTACATGTCTTGTTGCATCATCCTAAGCATATCCATGACTTCATTCCCACTTGAAGAACTTTGACCCAAAGACCCACTTTTACCTCCACCTGTTTGTTGAAAACCTTGATTGTTCCCACCATGAAAATTACCTTGATTGTTGGCGAGGAACATAATTCCTTGATTCCCTTGGAAATTCGGATTGGATTGAGTAGCCGAATTCCCATAGTGAAAATTTGGATGATTTCTCAACCCGGGGTGGTAAGTGTTTGAGTTCATGTTGTAATTTCTACCACCTCCCCCTTGACCTTGAAGTGCATTCTCCTCCTCCACTTGTACTTGTCCCACCGTACACACATCCGATGCATGACCCATGTCACTACAATTCGTAGAAACATCAATTACTTGATTAGTAGTTTGTACCCCTCCATCTTCCACGACCTGTACTTGTGGTCTTCTAATTGTCGGCCTTGCTCTCTTCCGGTTTGAGCCTTTTTCTTTGATGTGACCGCCATTTGCTCCAAAAATGTCCAATCATCTTGTTCATAATTAGTACCAAATGTACCATTTGTAATCAATCTCAAATCCCGCTCATCTTCCATGCTCAACCCCTCATGAAAAGCATTCAACAATTCCCAAAGAGCAATACCATGGTGAGGACAATTCTTAATCATCATGTTAAACCTCTCAAATGCTTCATGATACATCTTACCCAATTGTGGTGGGTGACGTGAGGTCGAAGACTCACTCAAAAATAAACCAAATATAAATAATTAGATAGCAGTAAGTGGGTATCGAACACATGGAGTTTTTGGAAAATGTGTTACCAAGTAGGTTTGAAATTTACCTATATTAAACTAAGTTCAGAAACCAAAATTCAAAGATTCGGTTGTTTGGTTTGATTAACAAAACGAACTAAAAACAATTCAACGAGTTTTTAAACAATATGAGAAAATATGCCTTCCCTCGGTTTCAGGTTTCTATGAATGTTAAAGTAAATGTTTAATCTGAGATGAACTATAAAGATATAGTTCGTGCTTATGCAGTCGATTTTGATAATTGAAGACTAAGTACTTGGACTATAAACGCAAGGTAATCACTCAAATATCAATTAGGTTATCCAACCCTGAATCCCTCCCGATTAATCTCGATTGCTTAAAGCACCAAGAACTAACGGTTTAGAACACTAACTATACAAACTAACAATATATCAATCAATTCATAAACACTATAATAATGAAATCAACAATATCAAATTATTATCTCAGAAATTGTATAAACATTCATAATAAAACCTTACAATCCGAGGGTAAACACAAAGAGAATTAGCCGAGCATGATTTGGTTCATCTTCCCTTCGATTATAGTAATCATACGAATCGAAAACAAGTATTCAATGGTTATATGACTCACAATTGATCTATGGCACCTGAAAATCGCCCCTAAGTCATCTTCAATTGAAAGATAATGATAAGATACCAAAAAGCCGTCTCAAAAATAGTTTAAATGGCTGTTACACTTTTCAGCGTCAGGCCCACCGTAAGTACGGTGGTCACCGTAGCCTACGGTGGATTCTAAAAACATACGGTAGCTTCTTTCTGCCTTACGGTGACCATTTTATCCAGGCACCACCAATGATCGGGGTATTTGGGCTTTTTGCATTTGCATTTTTTTTAAACAGCTGACAGAACAGGTAAGTGATGTTACATGGTACCTTGTTATTGATGCAATAAAGGGCCCGTAAATCCCTTAACCCCACGACCCCCTCGCTCTGGCCACGTTATGAAATTGTGTGGTGTGACACCCGGTAATCTCCCAACCCTATAAACTAAGTAATCAACCTAATAATTAGGTGATTGTGAATATTATGCGCGCTAAATTAGAATCAGCGCGGGCACGTTATGTGCGCCCTGCGCGAGCGCGCTATGTAAGAATCAGCGCGGGCAATTGTTATGGACGCCCTGCGCGAGCGCGCGATGTAAGAACCAGCGTGGGCATATGTTATGTGCGCAATGCGCGAATGTTTTGGCTTTATGTTTTCATGTAACTTAACTTTATGTTGTCTGATGGGTTGACCGTCCCGCATGATGCTAAGGCGGGTGTATTCTAAATCGTTTATGCGCGTGCGGAAGGAGAACTAACCTCCCCGCATGGCGGGAACATTGAGAGTTAGTTTGTCTGAAGCTCCAAGATGGAATTGACTTCAACATAACTAATCACTATGTTGAAATACCAAGACCACCTGGAGAATCTACAAATGAAACTCAATGTCCCTGACTGCGAGAAGGTTACGTACCTACCCGCAGCAAAGAAATGTCCTTCACGCAGAAAGCTATGCGCACAAAGCTATACGCGCAGAACACTTAGCCTAATCTCCAGATGTAAGGGGATTATTCCCGCCCAAAAAGGAAACAGTTGCGTGTTTCAGAGATTTCTACTTTTTAACTGTACACTGACAAAAGCACCTGAAAAAGCATACTGTAACATGAAAAGTCAACTGTCAGCCACCCTACTCTCACCAACCACAGACCTGCATGTTCCAAATCAAATCAGAATCTTTTATCCACTCCTCCACTTTTAAATAAATAATAATAATTTCCATACTTTATCATCATTACACCTAGATATGAAAAGATTACAATCCCTTAAAGCAAGGGATTGTGTTCCCTAAATCTTGCCTATAAATATGTAACCCAAATCATCACCCAAACACACTTCAAACTTCTCTCTTAAAACTGCAAATTGCACTAATCATCGTCCAAGCATCCGTTTGATTTTCAATTCCGTTCCTGTTACTAGGTAAGCCGAGATTATAACCCTGAGATCTACTTTCCAACCCTTATATTCTCCTATTTCTTGATCTTAATATACATACTTGTTATTTAATCGTATTCTAGACCTTCAATTCCGAGGCCAACACCAAGAAAACCCGAATCTCGATTAATCCCTTAACAAGAACCACAGGTGAGTCTCACAGCCCCTATTTTCACTGTTTTCACTATTTTTAAACTGTTTTCGGGGCGAGGGACACGTACTGAAATAATGTTTTATCATGGTATACTTACAAGCTATGCAAGCGATTATGTGTTTAAATTATGTTTCATGATGAGCAATGCAAGCGGTTATCTATGGTTTTCGATGTTAGTGCACCAGATTCGAGTAAGTGATCACTTTACCATTGGAACTCTAAGGGTAGGGACTGCTGGTTTGATCCGCCCACTCGTAGGGGTCGCACCTCTTACACAGACGAGTGCCTAGCATGTCACGGGGCAGTACTATGGGATTGAGCCCGCTCGTAGAGGTCGCTCCTATTACGCAGACGAGCGCCTTGTTTTCCGGCACAACGTCCGCGCGTAACCCGCGGGACGGTATTATTCGCTCGTAGTGGCAGCGCCACTTACACAGACGAGCACGGTTCTCAGAAATGTCCGCGCGTAACCCGCGGGACGGTATTATTCGCTCGTAGTGGCAGCGCCACTTACACAGACGAGCACGGTTCTTAGAAATGTTCGCGCGTAACCCGCGGGACGGATTTATCAAAGGAAACGTTATCAGAACTATGTTTTACTAAGCATGTGTTTCAATGATGCTATTAGAATTATGTTTTAGAATGATTTTTATCAAGACTATGATGCAATACGATTTATCAAGTTACTAAAACTTGTGAACTCACTCAGTTTATACTGATTCAAATGTTTTACGTGTCTTTCAGGAGATAACTAGGTAGCGCATGGAGTCACACTTAGAGCACCTCACGCTGAACACCTAAAACTAGCTTTTTTTGGAAGATTTTAGTTCTATCCCTTCGATGCGCGCGGTTGTTCCCGCCACGCAAAGGGGATATGGAGTGGAAATCTTCAACAGTCTTTATACTTGGATGTTTTTATGTAATCTTTAAACAATGTAATGTATTTGTATTAAACATTTCATGCGCAATGAAAATCTTACTTTGAATGTTTGCAATGGCCCGTGCTTAATTATCAATCCCCACTCGCGCGCGCCCGGCTGTTTCCGCCGTTCAGGGCCGGGTGTGACAGATTGGTATCAGAGCACTGGTTATAGCGAACTAGGAAAAGAAGTTTTAACCTAGACTATAACCGTCGGGGAATCGCATGAAGTATTTTTCAAGGAAAATATTTTCAAAAGGAAAACCACACACACTTAGGAACACGGGTCACACAATGTCTAGTGAACATTAAGGATAAAAACACTATGTGCTCATGGTACATGCGCTAAGTTTGTTATATTTTCTCTTTTTAAGAACAAGAATACCTCCAACCAGAGCCAAGGGAACTACCATGACACCCGAGGAACTCGCGGAAATAATCGCGCAGTCGATCGCGACACATGAGGCCAGCAAGGCCGAATCTAGTCAGGGTCGTCAGAACGAGACCCCAGAACCCGAATCAGGAGCCTTGGACAAAGGGTGCTCCTATAAGACATTTATGGCCTGTAGGCCTTGGCCATTCAAGGGTACCGAAGGGGCCATTGGGCTCTACAACTGGATTGACAAGATGGAGACAGTTCTCTCCATTAGCAGATGTAGTGAGAACCAGAAGGTCCTTTACGCGACCTGCATGTTCCAAGAAGCAGCTTCGTCTTGGTGGAAGCTTCAAGTGAAGACTTTGGGGCGAGAAGTTGCTCTTCACAAGACCTGGGAGGAACTGAAGGAAATGTTGATGAGAAAGTTCTGCTCTCGCGCAGAAATTCAGAGTCTGCAACAGGAATTCTGGAACCACACCATGATAGGAACGGATATCGACGCCTACAACAACCGGTTCAACGAGCTTTGCCAGTTGGTGCCAGACATGGCAAACACGGAAGAAAAGAAGATCGAGAGGTATATCTTTGGGTTACCTCCTGTTGTTAGGGTTCCGCTCAACGCCGCAGCGCCCCCAACCTTTGATGAGGCGGTAGCGCGGGCCATCACCCTTACAAGGGATACGGTCCGTGCAGGTATGTTGACTACGCGCGGAAACGAGCAGCGAACCTGTGACTCCAAGAGGAAATGGAAATCTCACCACCGAGGGTCCGACTCCAAGCAGCCACCGTTCAAGAAGCAGGAAAGCGCAAGGGTTTACGCGATCCAAGCCGCGGAGCCATCAAGGAAAGGATACAGCGGGCCTTACCCATGGTGCAACAAATGCAAGTTTCACCATGAGGGTGAATGCGCGAGCGTCATGTGCGCCAAATGTAACAGGCCAGGGCACAAGACGGTGAATTGCCGTGCTAAGGAAGCTGGAGCCAGTGACAACTGCTACGCATGCGGGAAGCCAGGGCATTTTAGTCGGGATTGCCCGCAAAAGGGAAACCAAGCTCGCGGGAGAGCTTTTGTGATCGGCGCAGGCGAAGCAAAAGAAGAGCCGAATGTAGTAACTGGTACGTTTCTACTTAACGGCCATTTTGCATCTGTCTTATTTGATACTGGCGCTGACCTAAGTTTTATATCCGCTGAGTTTAAAGACTCCCTAGGCTTAGCAACCAGTAGGCTAGACACACCTTATACTATAGAACTAGCCAATGGTAGGCAGTTATGCGCGAACGAAAGAACTGAACAATGTGTAATAGTCATGGGAGGTCACGGGTTCAATATTAACTTGTTGCCAATAGACTTGGGAAGTTTTGACATTGTGGTAGGTATGGATTGGTTAGTCGAGAACCACGCGGAGGTTATTTGCCATGAGAAGCAGGTTCGGATCCCACTATTGAACGAAGAAACCTTGGTGATTCAAGGGGAAAGAAGGGGAGTTGCGACGAAACTGATTTCGTGCCTAAAGGCGCGCAAGTGCCTAAGGAAAGGGTGCTACGCCTTCCTGGCGCATGTAGTAGAGAAGGAAGGAGATGAGCGAAGAATTGAAGACTTACCAGTAGTGCGCGAATTTCCAGAAGTTTTTCCTGAAGATTTGCCCGGATTACCGCCGCCGCGACAAGTCGAATTTCGTATTGATTTAGTCCAAGGAGCTGCGCCAGTAGCTCGAGCGCCTTATCGATTAGCTCCATCTGAGATGCAAGAGCTATCCAATCAGCTACAGGAACTATTGGATAAGGGTTTCATACGCCCAAGCTTCTCACCTTGGGGAGCTCCAGTACTGTTTGTAAAGAAGAAGGATGGTTCCTTCCGGATGTGTATTGACTACAGGGAGCAGAACAAGCTGACAGTCAAGAATCGGTACCCCTTACCGAGGATTGACGACTTATTTGACCAGTTGCAGGGATCCAGTTATTATTCGAAGATAGATCTACGGTCAGGATACCACCAACTTAGGGTCCATGAGGAAGATGTGCCGAAAACAGCCTTCCGAACTAGATACGGCCATTATGAGTTCTTAGTGATGCCTTTCGGGCTAACTAATGCGCCGGCTGTATTCATGGATCTGATGAACCGCGTGTGCAAACCATACTTGGATAAGTTTGTGATTGTATTTATAGATGACATTCTGATTTACTCTCGGACCAAGGCCGAGCATGAGCAACACCTGAGATTGATTTTGGAATTGTTGAAGAAGGAAAAGTTGTATGCGAAGTTTTCCAAGTGTGAGTTTTGGCTTAGAGAAGTTCACTTTCTCGGTCACGTTGTAAACGAGAAAGGAATACACGTTGATCCTTCCAAAGTCAAGGCCATCGAAAACTGGGAAGCGCCAAAAACCCCAACTGAGGTGAGGCAATTCCTAGGACTAGCTGGCTACTATCGACGCTTCATTGAGAACTTCTCCAAGATAGCTCTACCTCTGACCGCGCTAACTCAGAAAGACAAGAAGTTTGTTTGGGGCGAAAATCAGGAAGCGGCATTTCAAATGTTGAAACAGAAGTTATGTAGTGCGCCAATTTTGTCTCTGCCCAAGGGGACGGATGACATCGTCGTTTACTGCGACGCTTCACATCAGGGACTCGGATGTGTCCTTATGCAGCGAGACAAAGTCATAGCGTATGCCTCGCGCCAACTCAAGGCCAATGAAAAGAACTACACAACACATGATCTGGAACTTGGAGCGGTTGTCTTCGCGTTAAAGATTTGGCGCCATTACCTCTATGGTACAAAGTGTATAATCTTTACGGATCACAAGAGCCTTCAACATATATTTGATCAAAAGGATTTAAACATGAGGCAACGAAGATGGGTTGAACTATTGAACGATTATGATTGTGAAATTAAGTACCACCCTGGAAAGGCGAACGTGGTAGCAGACGCGCTAAGTAGGAAGGAGCGAATAAAAACGCTACGAGTCAAGGCTCTAAGGTTGACCATTCGCGCAGATCTCTCTACCCGCATCAGAGACGCTCAGCAAAAAGCCTTGAAACCAGAGTTTGTTAAAAACGAATCCCTTGGGGGTATGATTAAGAATTTGGAGATCAAGGAAAACGACACTCGATATTTTGCTAACCGCATATGGGTCCCTCTCAAGGGAGGATTGCGTGAGCAAGTATTAAACGAAGCTCACAATACGCGGTATTCCGTACATCCTGGAGCAGACAAGATGTACCAAGATGTTAAAGTGCTGTATTGGTGGCCCAATCTTAAAGGCGCCATCGCGACGTATGTCAGTAAGTGCCTGACGTGTTCGAAGGTAAAGGCTGAATACCAGAAGCCGTCGGGGTTACTTCAGCAGCCAGAAATTCCCATGTGGAAGTGGGAACAAATCTCTATGGACTTCATCACCAAACTGCCAAGGACACCTGGGGGTTACGACACGATCTGGATTATTGTAGATCGGCTAACTAAGTCAGCGCACTTCCTGCCGATCAAGGAAACCGATAAGATGGAAAAGTTAGCCCGATTGTATATTCGAGAAGTAGTTTCAAAACATGGAGTCCCGGTGTCCATCATTTCTGATAGAGATAGTCGATTCACCTCAAGATTTTGGAGAACGTTACAAGGGGCTTTAGGTACTCGTCTTGACATGAGTACGGCATATCATCCCCAAACAGATGGACAAAGCGAGCGAACAATCCAGACATTGGAAGATATGCTGCGCGCGTGCGCAATCGATTTCGGAGGTAGCTGGGATACTCATCTCCCATTGGTTGAATTTTCTTACAACAACAGTTATCACACAAGCCTCAAGGCTGCGCCGTTTGAAGCTTTGTATGGGCGCAAGTGTAGATCCCCACTGTGCTGGGCTGAAGTGGGTGACAAGCAAATGACTGGTCCAGAATTGATCCAAGAAACAACAGACAAGATTTTTCAGATACGGGATCGCCTTAGACAGCGCGCGACAGACAGAAGAGCTACGCAGATGTGCGAAGGAAACCGTTGGAGTTTCAAGTAGGGGATAGAGTACTTTTGAAAGTCTCTCCATGGAAAGGAGTCCCCCGTTTCGGCAAGCGAGGAAAGTTGAATCCGCGCTACATTGGACCATTTGAGATCCTGGAAAGGATCGGTCCGGTTGCTTATAAACTCCATTTACCCGCCGAACTCAGTGGAGTTCATGATACGTTTCATGTGTCCAACCTCAAAAAGTGTTTATCTGACGAAACGTTGATTTTACCGTTGGAAGAGATTCACATCGACAAACAACTGCACTTCGTAGAAGAACCTATAGCAGTAACCGATTGGAAAGAACAAAAGTTACGCAGAAGCAGAATCAAGTTAGTAAAGGTTCAATGGAACTCAAGGCGTGGGCCTGAATTCACTTGGGAAAGAGAAGATCAAATACGCAAGAAATACCCACACCTCTTTCAGAGCATGGCTTCTGCCAGCGACGTCTCCTAAATTTCGGGACGAAATTCTCTTAACAGGGGGAAAATGTGACACCCGGTAATCTCCCAACCCTATAAACTAAGTAATCAACCTAATAATTAGGTGATTGTGAATATTATGCGCGCTAAATTAGAATCAGCGCGGGCACGTTATGTGCGCCCTGCGCGAGCGCGCTATGTAAGAATCAGCGCGGGCAATTGTTATGGACGCCCTGCGCGAGCGCGCGATGTAAGAACCAGCGTGGGCATATGTTATGTGCGCCATGCGCGAATGTTTTGGCTTTATGTTTTCATGTAACTTAACTTTATGTTGTCTGATGGGTTGACCGTCCCGCATGATGCTAAGGCGGGTGCATCCTAAATCGTTTATGCGCGTGCGGAAGGAGAACTAACCTCCCCGCATGGCGGGAACATTGAGAGTTAGTTTGTCTGAAGCTCCAAGATGGAATTGACTTCAACATAACTGATCACTATGTTGAAATACCAAGACCACCTGGAGAATCTACAAATGAAACTCAATGTCCCTGACTGCGAGAAGGTTACGTACCTACCCGCAGCAAAGAAATGTCCTTCACGCAGAAAGCTATGCGCACAAAGCTATACGCGCAGAACACTTAGCCTAATCTCCAGATGTAAGGGGATTATTCCCGCCCAAAAAGGAAACAGTTGCGTGTTTCAGAGATTTCTACTTTTTAACTGTACACTGACAAAAGCACCTGAAAAAGCATACTGTAACATGAAAAGTCAACTGTCAGCCACCCTACTCTCACCAACCACAGACCTGCATGTCCTGTCCAAATCAAATCAGAATCTTTTATCCACTCCTCCACTTTTAAATAAATAATAATAATTTCCATACTTTATCATCATTACACCTAGATATGAAAAGATTACAATCCCCTAAAGCAAGGGATTGTGTTCCCTAAATCTTGCCTATAAATATGTAACCCAAATCATCACCCAAACACACTTCAAACTTCTCTCTTAAAACTGCAAATTGCACTAATCATCGTCCAAGCATCCGTTTGATTTTCAATTCCGTTCCTGTTACTAGGTAAGCCAAGATTATAACCCTGAGATCTACTTTCCAACCCTTATATTCTCCTATTTCTTGATCTTAATATACATACTTGTTATTTAATCGTATTCTAGACCTTCAATTCCGAGGCCAACACCAAGAAAACCCGAATCTCGATTAATCCCTTAACAAGAACCACAGGTGAGTCTCACAGCCCCTATTTTCACTGTTTTCACTATTTTTAAACTGTTTTCGGGGCGAGGGACACGTACTGAAATAATGTTTTATCATGGTATACTTACAAGCTATGCAAGCGATTATGTGTTTAAATTATGTTTCATGATGAGCAATGCAAGCGGTTATCTATGGTTTTCGATGTTAGTGCACCAGATTCGAGTAAGTGATCACTTTACCATTGGAACTCTAAGGGTAGGGACTGCTGGTTTGATCCGCCCACTCGTAGGGGTCGCACCTCTTACACAGACGAGTGCCTAGCATGTCACGGGGCAGTACTATGGGATTGAGCCCGCTCGTAGAGGTCGCTCCTCTTACGCAGACGAGCGCCTTGTTTTCCGGCACAACGTCCGCGCGTAACCCGCGGGACGGTATTATTCGCTCGTAGTGGCAGCGCCACTTACACAGACGAGCACGGTTCTCAGAAATGTCCGCGCGTAACCCGCGGGACGGTATTATTCGCTCGTAGTGGCAGCGCCACTTACACAGACGAGCACGGTTCTTAGAAATGTTCGCGCGTAACCCGCGGGACGGATTTATCAAAGGAAACGTTATCAGAACTATGTTTTACTAAGCATGTGTTTCAATGATGCTATTAGAATTATGTTTTAGAATGATTTTTATCAAGACTATGATGCAATACGATTTATCAAGTTACTAAAACTTGTGAACTCACTCAGTTTATACTGATTCAAATGTTTTACGTGTCTTTCAGGAGATAACTAGGTAGCGCATGGAGTCACACTTAGAGCACCTCACGCTGAACACCTAAAACTAGCTTTTTTTGGAAGATTTTAGTTCTATCCCTTCGATGCGCGCGGTTGTTCCCGCCACGCAAAGGGGATATGGAGTGGAAATCTTCAACAGTCTTTATACTTGGATGTTTTTATGTAATCTTTAAACAATGTAATGTATTTGTATTAAACATTTCATGCGCAATGAAAATCTTACTTTGAATGTTTGCAATGGCCCGTGCTTAATTATCAATCCCCACTCGCGCGCGCCCGGCTGTTTCCGCCGTTCAGGGCTGGGTGTGACATGTGGCTCAGCAAGCGGTGAATGTAACGCATCAGTGGGTCGTATAAAGCCGTGCTCTTGGTGCTGCTTGGGTAATAATCCTTATCCCCATAACTCAACTATTCCCATGCTTGTATTCTGGTATTTCCCGGTTCACTTGCTTCCTGATCATCTTCGTCTGCAAAAACCGTCCCTGCCTCATACCATAAAGCAGAGTCCGTCTCATCGGACGTGTAAACACCCATGTCGATTCAAAGTTGCGTGACCAAAGTATTATACCATTCCCCACCGATTATAAACTCAATAGCCTCATTGTCCCACATATACAGATCTTTCGTTTTTATAAAAAATGAAGCCATAAATTCCTTAGTCAGTTCGGTTACTGATTTCCCCTTTTGTCTAAGAACACGCGCCCATGGCCCTTTGACGAACCTTTTGTACCTTCCCAATTGGTTTATATCATTGGTCACTGAAATGCAATCCGAAAACATAAACCTGACCTCTTTTGAAATAAATATAAGCTGGTCAACTCCTGCCACAAAGCTGGGACATGTATGTTGCAGTGATTAAGAAGACAAAGGATCTAGCCAGACTAACCTTGTCAGAAGTAATGGAAATCATTAAATCATGTGACATGGATGATTAGCAGTGTGCCATAAATCATGTTAATTCCTACAATACGGTCGGCTACAGTGTTGCTTCTAATAATGCTCTCATCTCACAAGACAACTTCTCTATGTTCAAATCATCTCAAGGTCAGTATGCTCAGCCACAACAGTCTCAAAACAATTACTCAATGTTTAAGTATTCTCAACGTCAATTCACTCAGCCACAACCATAGCCTACTCTTGTGTTCTTTCAACAATTTGCTCCTGCTACTAAGCCTCAGTCAACTACAGCATCCTCCGGTCACGAACCGGGTCACTTTGCTCGTGAGTGAATGAATCCAACCAAGGAGGGAAATATAGAAAGGGCATTGGTTCCGGTGAGTAATGTAAGATGAGATAATGCTGCTAGTTCAAATGAGAGTGAGCGGGGATTGGTAGCTCAATAGTTTTCTTGGAATGACCAAATAGCAGCTCTCAACATCAGCAATCAGACTGCTAATTTTGCCCGGGTTGATATTGCTGAAGTTGAAAATGATGTTGAGGAACAAGTTAAGGATCTTCAATTTGCCTTCATGGCCTTCACTTATTTTAGCTCATCTGAGGTAAGTTCTGAATTATATTCTCAGTCTTGTGTTAATAAGGTAGATTTATATAAATCTCACAATAGTAATCTGATTAGAGAAATGAATGGAATAAAACATGAAAACTTCACCCTTAAGAAACTCAACAGGGCTTTCAAAGAAAAACTAGAGGCACAACAAAAGGATTTCTCAAAACTTCAATCCGATTTTAGCATAAAATGTTGTCAACACCTAGATGCTAAACAGAAAATTGCTGAGCTAACCGCTGAGTTAGAAGCCTCTAAGTTGGAGATTGGTAAGTTAACTAATAAGTTTGAAAATGCTTAGTTTAACTTTAAGAAATTTAATGTCTCTAGTGTTGTTGTTGAGTCAATGATTGAAAAAGCAATTAAAATGGAAGGAAAACAAGGGTTAGGATATTGGGTACAGTGTGGTTCCCCCCTCCATATAATGACAACTACACTGGGCTTCCTCTTATCAAAGAAGAGGAAGAATTGGAAAAGTTTATGCAGTATGGTAAGGCAACTACGAATGGAAAAGGTGCTCTTGGTTCAGTAAAAGCTACTAAATCAACCTCAAGGGTGAATGTACTAATGCGTTTGTTTCACGTGCAGATGAAGTAATTGTCGAGGATTGGACTGATGAGCATGATGATTTACCTTATTTGAATAATAAAAACATTAATTCTAATGTTTCGTTAAATTTGCCTGTTTTGAACTCTGTTGCTACTAATGTTTGTCTGGGCTCTGTTTTAAAGAGCAACGACAATCGTGCGGTTGATTCTGTTTAAAATTTTAAAAGGGGTGGTGTGGTTTCGAATAAATCTTATAAGATTAAAATATTGCATAAATCTATATCACCTACGTTTGTTAAATAAGGAAGTTCATGTACTATTAATTTTGATAAATCAAATGCTAAATCCAAAGCGGGATAAACCGGCTCACACAACTAAACAAGGCCAGGAACTTACCATAATAATATTTATGTTTAAAGACAAACATGTTTTAATTGTGGCATTCCTAGTCACATTGATAGAAATTGTCCACGCCATCCTTATGCCCATATTATGGATATCATCAGAGGAATATGCCTCAAAATACCTTATATAAGTTTAATTCTAATAAATCAAGGTATTATGAGGGAAACCCCTCTGAAAGTGATTGGAAAAGAAACAAGGCTGACAGTTTAAGCTCCCATCATACCAAGCCTACCATGTTTCAAAAGCGTGATGGAAACTCGGTTTCGGTCCCGAGACCCAAGTCGGCCTCTGGATCGAAATCTTTTTGGAAGTCAAAGTCAAATGTGTTTTCTGTCCACAAATCAAAGACAAAGTCAACCGTTTATGCTAATATCAAAGTTTTAAAACCCAAATATAAATGGTTGCCCAAATCTTCGGTGTTCCAAGCCATTAAAAGCTTCCTGCTCAATCTTAGATAATCAGGAAGACATGTCATGGCATCCTGTGACACACTTAGATAAATCAGGCTTACCCAGCACTACTATGGACTGGGTACCAAAAACTAATTAATCTCGCACATCATGCATAAACAGCTATGGAGGAATATTATTAGACCTTGGTATGTTGATAATGGTTGTTCCAGTCACATGACAGGAGACATCTCCCAACTGCACGACATTCAAATATTTAATGGAGGGTATGTTTCCTTTGCGGGAGGAGAAAAGGGAAAGATTACACAGAAGGGTACTGTAAGTAATGATGTTCTTAAATTTGCGAATGTTAACTTTGTTCCGGAATTGAAACAAAGTCTGCTCAGCGTCTCGCGGATATGTGATAAAGGTTTTTAAACTCATTTCACTAACAAAGAGTGTCTTATTTTAAAACATGGTATTATCATACCAGAAGATTGGGTTCTTGTTCGATCATAAAGAAAAGATAATGCCTACGTGATCGACATGAACAAAAATGTTCCAGATGAAATTACCCGTCTATTTTCAAATGTGTCGGAACATAATTCCATGCTCTGGCATCTTCGTCTTGGTCATGCTAATGTAAAAATTTTAAATATTCTTGCTAAAAGTGACATAGTCTGTGGTTTACCCGTTAAAGATTTTGTAACAATTGAAAAATGTGTATCTTGTGCATTAGGAAAACATCATCGTAAATCTTACAAGCCTAAACTGGTCAACACTATTTCCCTAGTTTTTATATTACTTCATATGGATTTGTTTGGTTCAGTGCACGTATTGAGTCTTTCTCGCAGTTCTTATTGTCTGGTTATTATTGATGACTACTCGTGTTTTACTTGGCTATTTTTCTTGTCAAATGAAAGTAAAACTGCAAAACTGATAAAACGCTTTGTGTTGCTTATGGAGAATAAACTCCATTTGAAGCTAAAGGGAATTCGTTGTGACAATGGCATGGAGTTCAAGAACTCAACGTTGAATTATTTTTGTGCCAAAAAAGGAGAACTTCGACAATACAACTCAGCTCGTACACCGCAACAAAATGGTATTGCTGAGATAAGGAACATAAATCTAATCGAGGCTGCAAGAACTATGTTGTGTGACTCGAAGCTACCTTTGTTCTTCTGGGCTGAAGCAGTCAACACCGCCTGTTAAGTTAAAAATCGGGTGTTGATCAACAAATCGCAAATGAAGACTCCATACGAAATTGTTTATAGTCACAAGCCTACTGTAGCACACTTTTGAGCTTTTAGATGTTCGTGTACTCTACTAAATCTTGAATCGACTCCAATGTTTGGAGCTAAAGCTGATGATTGCTACTTTATTGGATATGTTGGTCGCACTGCCTACATAGTCTACAACAAGACAACAAAGCAGATAGTGGAATCCTGTGACGTGCGCTGGCTAGAGGAGAATGCGACTGATACTCGTGGCGGTCCTGACAGGTTATTCGATTATAATGAACAGTTTAAGACATTTAATGTGTTTCCAGTTGTTGATGCAGAAAACTCATATTCATGGACTTCAAATACTATTGACGAAGAGGACGATATGACTACTGATTTTCGAAAATATTCTGTGTTGAGTATAGATCCTTCAGAATCATTGGATAGTGCTTAGCCGTTGTCTGCAAGTCAACATGAAAGTGTTACTGAGACTGTACCTTCACAAGAATCTCCTGAAGTATGTAAAATGCACACCACTGAGACTTCTGCGACTGATGTCTCATCAGCTGAGGGAGGATAGTGCCATTCATCAAATTTTGGTAGCACCCTATTCCCATATGTCATACCAAATGAGTACATTTCCAGTACATCGTACTCGCATAGTACTGCGAAATCTTGATGGAAGAACCCCCTCTCTGAAATCCTTGATGATCCGACAAATCTGCCAACTAACAGTTCCATTCCTGATCATTTTATTCTGACAAGAATTCAACGGGATCATCCAATCGAAAATTTCATAGGTCCCCTTGAAATAGGTGTCTCAACCAGAAGTCAGACAGGACATGTCAACAGTTTCTTATTTTCTTGTTTCATCTCTCAGATTGAGCCTAAGTCTGTTGAAATGGCTTTGTAAGAACCAATTTGGGTGGACGCTATGCATGAAGAATTGAATCAGTTTGAGGAAGAAAGCTTTAGATACAAGATGAGTTTTTCGTAACAAGCAAGATGATACATGGGTTATTGTTCGAAACAAAGCGCGGCTTGTGGTTCTTGATTTTCGTCTAGTTGAAGGTTTAGATTACACTGAAGTGTATGCTCCAGTGTCTCGTCTTGAGTCGATTTGTATTTTCTTGGCATGTGCTTCCTACATAGGATTCACAGTTTACCAAATAGATGTCAACACATCGTTTCTTTATGAAGAAGTAAAAGAGGAAATTTATGTGGACCAGCCACCAGGTTTTATTGACTCAAAGCATCCTACTTACGCTTACAAGTTAGACAAAGCTCTCTATGGTCTTCATCAAGCGCCCGGAGCATGGTTTTCAACTTTAATGGCTCATCTACTAGGGCATGGGTACAAGCGAGGAACCATTGATCACACTTTATTCCTTAAAATAGTTGGGAAAGATCTGATCATGGTTCAGATTTATGTCGACGATATTATTTTCGGCTCCACCAGTACTGCTCTATGTTCTGAATTTGAAGAAGTGATGAAGAAGAGATTTGATATGAGCTCGTTGGGGGAGATGATGACATTTCTGGGATTACAGGTTCGTCAGAGTTTGACATGAATTTTGCTACATCAAGGAAAATACGTCGAGGACATGTTAGCAAAATTTGAGTTCCAAGATTCTAAGAGTGTGGCGAATCCTATGGTTGAAAGACCTCTTCTTTCATCTGATCCTGAAGGGAACTCCGTAGATCAAACATACTATCGATGATAGGATCCCTGATGTATCTCACCGCGAGTCGTCTAGACATCATGTTTGCAGTCTGTCAATGCGCGCGTTTTCAGGCTAATCCTAAATTTTCTCATTTAATTGCGGTTAAACGCATTTTTAGATATCTGAAAGGGCAATCGAAGCTAGGTCTTTGGTATCCCAAAATTCAGAATTTGATTTATATGCCTTTGCTGACAGCAATTATGTAGGTGATGATATTGACAGAAAATCTACGTCTGCTGGATGTCAATTCTTGGGTGATCAACTCATCTCATGGCAATGCAAGAAACAACAAACTGTGTCCACATCCACTGTTGAAGATGAGAAAGTTGCTGCTTCTGTCTGCTGTTCACAGGTTATCTGGATGCAACATCAGTTGCTGGATTACGGTTTGGAATTTCTTGACACTCCAATCTTTTGTGATAATGATGTTACTATTGCAATTGTTAAAAATCATGTTCAGCATTCAAAAACCAAGCATATTGACATAAAAATTCATTTTATTCGTGACTGTTACGATTGAAAATTGATTAATCTTGAACAAGTTCACACTGATAGTAATGTGGTGGACTTATTTACAAAACCGGTCGGAACAACCAGATTTAACGTGCTTGTAGGGTTTCTTAAAATGTTTCGTTTCGACGATTGAGTCTTTTTGAGGTTAAATTTGTACATAAAAGTTTTTTTCTTTCTGTTAAAATTCTTGAACAAATTTAGGGAGAGAAAATTTAAAAACACAAAAAGAGTGCGCGTGTTTTCTTATAAAATAAAAATAATAAAAATATTTTTGCAATCTCTCGCTTAATATTTGTCGGTTATCTAAGTATGAGGGACATATACTTGTATATGTTTGGTTCTGTTATCTACCTGTAGATACACGGGATAGTCATTCACCTGAAGACTGAAAGTGACTGAGCTACTGTTGTGTGTTTTGTTTGATTCTATCCTTAAAATGTGTCGATTACTTAAGTTCGAGGGACATGTATTTTTATATGTTTGGTTCTGTTGTCTGCTTGTAGATATACGGGGTAGCCATTACCTGAAGACTGAAAGTGACTGGGGCGACTGAATTTAAAAAAAAAATAAAGGTATTCTAAATAACTACTTGGGAAGTGATATGATTGTTCAGTTAAGAGATTTATAGAAGCTCAAAATACTTTCAAATAAAATTTTGATCCAACATTTGGAAAATGATAGATAGATTGATTCTGTGTGCCTAACGTGTGAAGTTACTAAGCTTAAAATGATTTTTAAACAGCCATTGATTTGTATGGTAGTTTTCCATGATGCGTAAAAGTTGAAGTGATATAAACTAAATATGCTAAACTTACTGTAGAGAGTCACTTTGAAGACGTGTGCATGTCTCTAGATACATCTCTTCGGATGGTAGGCAGGATATCAATTACCCAGTCATACACGAGCCCATTAGTGCCTTGATCACCAAAAATATTATAGTTTTTTTTGCCAAAATAGGTGGAGAGGAAAAACTATTTACCAAAATGGTTAATTTGGAACTTATTTACCAAAATAGGGTTTTTTTTAAAACTCCATCTTTCACTCCTATTCTTATTGGGTCATTGGATAAACAAAGTTTTATAATTAATAAAAGTAAAATAAATAACTTCTAATAAATTTTTAACATTTTATTGTATAGTTATATTTTTTTTTAAAGTTATTATTTTAAATATTTTCAACTCACGTCTTTGTAAACTAACTTATTGCTACTTTATTCTTGTTTATTTCGTCTCTTAATTTCTTATATTATTTTGTGTAAAACAAATTACGTTATTAATACAATACCTTTTGATTATGTTTATAAAAAATTCTAGATATAGACTATTATTATATTTCAAAAAATCGTTTTTGTGAATATGAATTTTATATAATATAGCAAACTGAATTGATTGTGAAAAAATGTTTTCTATATATAGTAAACTATATGGGTGTTGTTGTGTCAGTAAGGTACGAACCGAACCGATTCTGGCCAAACAACAATAACAATATTCGTTTTGGTCATAGCGCTTTTGGTTTTTTCTTTCGATTGATATAGCAAGTGTTAGTAATGTAAAGATCTTAGTCAATTACCAAATTTCCTGTCGGCTATATTTTGCTAGTTATTTTGTAAATGCCGTTATGAAAAAAGAGTTATTTTGAAAATACAGAATATTAAAAAGAGAATTTTAATTATCATAATTTTTTTCACTATAATATGTATATAAAATATAAATGCAATGCTTTTTTTTAACTATGTATTAATCTCTCCAATCGTTGATCATCAATCTTTTGTCTGTAGAATTATATCTTTATTCGTGTTATGCTTTTTAAAGTTTGTTGAACAACCCAAGAAAAAAACTCTAAAGTTACATATAGAATGTATATAAAATTAAAAACATAGATGTTTATAAAAATATTTTTTTAAAAAAATAAAATATATTTAAAAAGTTACAGTACTTTTGTAGGTAATAAACATATAAAACTATCTTTGATTTAATATTATGATCAAACTAATTATTTTATTATATTTTATTTGTATTTTTTTCTTAGCTTCTTTCAAATAATATATTTTTTTAAATATAAAACCTTTTTTTATTTAATAAGAATAGGAGTGAAAGATGGAGTTTTCAAAAATATACCTATTTTGGTAAATAAGTTACAAATCATCTATTTTGGTAAATAGTTTTTCCTCTCCACCTATTTTGGTAAAAACTCAAAAATATTATGTGTCTTAGTTATTGCTTTGTAAAAAAATTATTATATAATATCGTGTCATAAAATTCGTTTTTTTTAAAGCTTAAAGGGTCAAACTATAACTACAAGGGTGGGGCATTCACATAAGTCCTAAGCACCCTGAATGTAAGACCTGTAAGTCCGGATGGCTTGCAAGTCCAACGTTCAACCTTAAACCTTAAAAATTTTGTTTGTGTAGAGAAAATCTTTTGATCAAGAACTAGGGGTTGGAGTCAAATTGGGGTGATCTGGGGAAAGCCAAATACGCTTTGAGAAGATATAAGAGGCATCATAGATCCATAAGTGATGTCCATATAAGCTTTATGCCTAATTGAATTTAATACGTAACACTGACGCAATGAAAATCATGCCAAGTATCTTAATACTTGGTATCAACCTGTTTCTCTATGTAATAATAATGCTAAAAATGAATCATTGTGAGACATCTTAATCAATATGATTCAAAGTTCGGATCTTTTCATAAAAGTGTGCTCGCTTTTTGAAACTGAAATTTGATCCTGAAATATTTTAGAATTACTGAAGGCCGGTTGGTTAAATTACTTTGTTTTGTTTTTGCTTCTTTTGTCATATTTTTTTTATTCTTATTCGTTTTAATTATAACTCATGTTTATTCTTGTCGAAATAAATGCATTAAGAAATCGTTTTAAACATGGGTCAGGCTTATCATGAAATCTGAAATTTGTGAACTGTGTTCTCAGCCCAGTCATTTGGCCCAAAATGTCTCCAAGAATTGTCTTCTAGGCCCATCAAAGTTCTCGGCCCAGTTCAGTCACTTTTGAAGTTTAAAAGGCATTTTGCGTGTATTATTGTTTATCATTTTCAAAACTGCAAAAACCTTTAATGCTCTCATCATCCAAATCCGAAAACTCAAAAACTTTGTTCATCAAGTTACTTCGATCTCTTAATATCTTAAAAGGTAAATGAGCTTAAGTCGAAATCTTTTTTCGGACCACTATTGCAAAGCAATTTAGGGTTTTAGGCTTAATAATTAATTGGATTAGGAGATATGATTCAGAAACATATGTGTGATGAACGATTATTGTGCGTTTGTGTTGGTTATGAGTTTCTCTTGAGGTTGCAGGTTTAGTTATCCATGGTGTTTGGCTTAACATGGAAGATGACATGGATCTCTAGTTGGAACCCCCAAGGGTTTTCGGTTCTGGTTGACCGAATACCTTTTGGTCAACCAGAGAACCTTTTGATCAACAGAGATCTCAAGGATTCTCGGTCAAACTTTGACCGAGAACTCATCTGATTGCCCGAGAACTCCTGTTCTCGGTGGTCCAGGGTCACTTATGAACAGTTTTGGACCGAAAACGTTAATTATTGACCGAAAACTCCTTATATTGACTGAAAACTCTCAACTTGGACCGAAAACTCCTATACTTGGACAAACACTCTTTTATTGGACCGAAAACGTTTTTAATCAGATAATTATTAATGTAATTTGGACTAGTTTACAAATGGGGGATCATATTGTCTATGTTTATGTTTTTGGTCCCTGTTCTATGATCAAGTTATCTATTCTACAAGATATATATATTCCATATAATAACTTATCATTTAAGTGAATATACTACTAACTTGACTCGTTTGTTGCAGTCATGGCTGATCAATCACCTATGAAGTTTGTTGATACTCATAATATTGTTGGATGCCTCTTTGATCCTCCTCTAGTTCACAAGAAGATGGTGATTGATTTTTGGAATCTTGCTTCCATTAATCAAAGAGGTCATGGCGGAGTTGTTGTTATTGAGTCGAAGATCCAAAAGAAGCTTGTTATTATTTCTGAGGCTGTAATTCATGAGGTGTTACTGTTTGGTGATCAACCTGATTACCCTACAGAGTATTCTATCAAAGCTGTGGCTGAGATTGTACAAAGGATGGGATACGAGAGAACCTACCCTCCAGCCATTAAGATGTTGTTTCATCCTTACTAGAGGTTCTTGATCCACACTTTCTTCACGTGTGTCTCAGGACGAAAAGGAGGTTCTGATGAGATTAGCCATATTCAGATGTCTGCGTTTGTTGCTTTGATAATGGATTGGAACTATAACTATTCCAAGTTCGTGTTCGATGAAATGATAAGAAATCTTAAAGGCAATAAGAAGGAGATGTTGTTAATGTACCCGAGTTTCTACAGATGATTTTTTACTCTCATTATTCTAACCTGATTAAATCTGTAGAGACGCTCGACTTGAAGGATATGGGTCCTAATACTTTTGGATTGATGAAACAATCAAGAAAAGGAGTTAAAGTGGTCTATCAGGGACTTCATCAGCTAGTTAAGTTTGGAAGATTTGCTGAGACAGAAGTTGTTGTTGTTGATGCTAGTGCCTCTGTTGCTGATGAACATGTGATTCCTGCTCAAAGGCCCGCAACTGCCTTTGAGACAATTTATGATGACGATGAGCCTTATAATTCTCCACCACAACATATGGAGACTGAACACCAAGTACAACAGTCAGTACCTATTGTTGAACAAGTGAAAGAGTTTGAACCCTTTAAAAAGAAGCTCCAGTCAACTACATTGAAACCTCCTTAATCAGTCACTGTGAGACACATAATAAAGATGATGCTGAAGAAGAGCCAGCCACCGATCTCATTCCACGTAAGCGATTAAAGAAAGATCTAAGACTTGGTGTGCTGACTAGTGATCTTAAACCAACCAACCAACAAACGGTTTCTGAGCCTATTACAATTGAAGCTCAGACTGATCTAGGTCCATCTATTGCTGCCCAACAAACTCAAGATCAGATCTTTGATGATATCACGCAAGATTTTTAGTTTGAGGCACACATTCAGTCCACCACCGAACCATCGGGATCGTCTGACCCGATTGGTCAGGAAAGCTCAAGTGCAGCTGACAAGATTGCTCATATGCTTACCATGCAGAAAATAGATTCTTACAAGATAAGGGCAAGGGGATTGCTCTAGAAGCCGAACCAGTTGACGCCAAGTCTTACAACGCTGAGTGTTTGAGCTTGAACAAGACTCGGTAATGAAGGATATACGAATTCAAGAATGAAGCTAGTAACAAAGATAAAGATTCAGGAGCTTCAGGCAAACACGGGTGGCCTTACTGCATTATACTTAGATCTCCAAAAAAATCTTATTCATAAGTTTGGAGATGAATTTAAAAGTGGTAATAACAATGGTGAGAAGACAACTGGTAAAAGTCAAGATGCTCCTACTGATAGCGGTTTTGGTGTGCGCCCAGCTTCAAACATTGATACTTCTATGACCCTGGAAAATTACTTGGCCACTCCACCAAAGACGGCTGGGCAAATAGAAAGGATAAAGAGGAAGTTGCTGATTCGAAAGAACTCCAATCAAAATGTGGTATCTTCTGATCATCCTAAAAAAATCGAAATGGAGATTCAAAAGGGGTTTTCTGACAAGTATGGAGATCGGTCAAGGGTGTCTCATGGGGTTATGATATTGATAAAAACATGTGGTGGATCAAGCGAAAGTCAGGAAACACAGAATATTACAAGAAGTTGAAAGACTTTGGTTCATGGACAAAGGTTGACTTGAGTGATATGATAAATGCACTTTTCCACAACCTGAACAATGATCCAAAGGCCATTAACTTCTGTAATTATTTAAAGAATGAGGTTGAAAGAGGATTTCCAAATATGCCTACTGCAGAGTCATTTCTCAAGAAGGCAAAGGGAGTTTGTGATCCTCATACAAAAAAGGTGATGATGAATGTGATGTGGCCTCCAACAACTAAGGTGACATCCATTCCAATCGGCAAGAGATTTCCTGAGGGTGCTCTTGATGCAATGAAGTTTTGAACATACAAGGAAGCTGATGCTCACATACTTGAGCACGAGTGATGATCAAGCGGTAAACAAGGGAGAGAATGTTGGGCCACACTTAATGGTTTACGCTTATGTTATTGGACTTAGTTTTGGGGCTACACTATGTGAACCGAAATCAGGGATTTCGGTGGGCTTAATATGTATTTGGGCTTAGGGTTTAGTTTTGACTATATATATGGTGTATGTATTAGGTTTTGGGGTTGGTTGTTCACGAGAAAATGAGACGACAGAAGTGTAATCATTCACAAAGGGCTTAAGCACCTGACGTTATATATGTGTGTTTTGAAGCATTACTGTGTTCTTATTGTGTTTGTTTTTTTTACATTTAATCAATTCGTTGTTAGATTTCGCTAACAATGGGTTTACGTGATATCACATTGAAAATCCTCTCACGGGACTTACATCATGAAAGATGGCCACCATGCAACGTTGGAAGGTGGCCGGAGTATTACATAATCCAAATGGCATTCTTCAGTAGGCAAAGGCTCCATACGGACATGTAAAGGTGGTTTTCTCCTGATCTTCAGGAGCAATGGGGATCTGAAAGTATCCGGAGAATCCATCAAGAAAACAGTAGAACATTTTTCTTGATAAACATTCAAGCATTTGATCGATAAAAGGAAGTGGAAAATGATATTTTCTTGTGTCGTCATTAAGCTTCTGGTAGTAAATGCAAACTCGCCAGCCTGTGATGGTCCTCATTGGTATTAGCTCGTCCTTCTCCTTCATTACTACTATCATTCCTCCATTCTTGGGTACTACTTGAACTGGACTAACCAAAGGTAAATATGAGATTGGGTAGATTAATCCGGCATCAAAAAGTTTTCTTCCTTCTTCACCACATCTTGCATGTTGGGATTGAGACGTCTTTGATGTTGGACCACGGGTTTGTATTCTTCCTCCATGAGGAATTTGTGAGTACAAAAAGAAGGAATGGTGCCCTTGATATCTATGATCTTCCTTGAGATAGTCTTCTTATGGTTCTTAATATCCTTAAGAAGTTCATCTTTCTCTTCTTTCGAAAAGGTGAGATGAAATAATTACTCGGAGTTGAGAGTCTTTTTCTAGAAAGTCATACTCGAGATGGTTCGGGAGTTCTTTTAACTCTAAGGCTGGAGGTTGTTTGATTGATGGTTTCTATTTTTCGTTACATTCGGTGATCTCACATATTAATTCTGGTGTTTCTTTATTGTTGTTAGCATCGATATTTTCGTTTTTTAAAATCGTTTTGATGACAGTTTTGGTTAAGATTTGTGTTTCTAGTGTGTTATTGATGGAGGACTTTTGCACATAGCAACTCACGATAGAATCGATGATGTCAACAAAGTATAATGTTTCATCGTTATGTTGAGGATTACAACGGTTGCAGTTACAAAAAGTTTCCTACTAGAAACCTTGAAACCCTACACTAGTTTATCTTGAGCATTTTATTCTTCTTGGTTTTGAGCCCGCGGAGTATCTGGTTTTGGAGAAATAGGAGGAGTGAGTGTGTCATCTGAAGGCCCATTTAAGTTCTCTTTAGGCGTTGAAAACCATCTGCATTCACATCAAATTCAGGAGCATATTTTGAAGAGGAAATGATAGATCATTATACTCTTTCATCCTCCTACTATACTACACCCCTACGTTGCAATCATGCAGAGGATGCTCTTCAAGAGGATGTTGGATCTTCATATACTCAACACCTTCCTCAAAACCAACCTTGCGGACAGCCTGAGAAGAGATGTTGAGAAGCATGGCAAAACAATCACCCAACTCTTTCCCATCCATATGGTCGATTACCTACCAGTTGAGAGACACAACAGTAAACACTTATAAAGAAGAACACATGAAAAGGAATTATGGAAAGAAGGATAATGTACCTTCAAAAGACCCTCAGAAAAAAACCAATGTTTCTCCTCCTCAGCCCGCTTGGCTCTCTCCTCCAACTTCCTGTATCCCTCAGCAAGTTTGACATTATCGGCCTTCAGCTCCTCTACCCTTTTTTCCATCTCCTCCGCCTGCTCTTTCGCAGCTTCACCTCCTCGTCATAAGATTTGATCAGATCACCCTGAACGACGACCTGGCTTTCCAATGCAATATTGACCTCCAAAGTCTTCGCCAGGTCGGCCTATTTTCTCTTGGTCTCCTCATGGGAAGTAGCAAGAATGACATTCTGCTTTTTGCATGCCTCTTCCCATGAGGGAGCAGAAGCAGCTTGCCGGTCCTTCTCCGATTGAAGGGCTATCTCAGCGTCCTTTAGCTTCCACTTTGCAGTGTTAGTCCTCAGCAACCTTCTTAGCCTCCTCTGCTTTCCTGGACATCTTGCCCACTTCTCCCCCCATGGAGAGTCATTCCCTAAATATTTACTGCCTGCTAGCCATAGTGTTGGCCATGATAAAGTTGAAACTGCGGGCAAGATCATGGCGTGAACGACCTGTTGAAATGCACGTTGCGCCGACAGAACTCCATGACTGAGAAAATCAACACAAACTTCTGCGTCGGTGAAACGCGAACCTTGGACTAAGGTCCAGCGTGGTATATTCAAATGGTCGTCGTCGCCAGGATTGGCCATCCCATAATAATCAACATCAGAAGGACGCGGAAACCTTCTAAATTCCGGTGATTGTTGGGCGTAAGATGTACCTCCACCACCTGATTGATGCAATGGTAAGGAATGTGAGAAATACAAATGAGAAAGTGGAGAGTTATGCGAAGACTCCTCTGACTTTGGACCCTCAACATCTTGTACCGGGTCCTTACCCTTAGAACCAGACGCGTCATCGGGAATAATAATAATTGGAGGAGGAGATGGTGGTTCCTGGATGGTTACAACTTGATCAGGTGCAACTTTCGTCTCTGCGGATGGTAAAGGGTATGTTAAAATTCAAGGACATAAAAGAAAACTGTTAGAAATTCTATGAAATTAGTAACTTACTTGAAAACGGCTGCATGGCAATTTCTTTAACCCGATCCTCCAGACGGACCTTCTTCGATTTTTTAGGGGCCCGTCGCCCGCTTCTTCTTAGTTGGTTCCTCTTCAGTATCGGTGTGACTCTCATCCGCCTCACCATATTTAGAGGAACGTTGCTTCCTCTTGCGTTCAAGATCTGCTAAGGCACGAATAATAGCCGATGTACTAGAAGTATTGCCAAAATGATGCTCATCACGGGATGATGATTCATCGCTTGATGACAATAACACAATTACCCTGCCTAGCGTTAATGTGTTTAAAGGACGAGGATTTAAAGAAAACACACATATCTGGAAGATCGCTTCCGAAACCACAAGCTCAGAACGCAAAGTCTTGGGGAATAGAAAGTGGTCCCGCGTCTTGTCGAGGATCGACAGGGCTTTTGGATCGCATGGACGCCTCTGCACGCATCCCACCATCTTGTCAAGTAAGGAGTTAAGAATGGACCCCTCACCAAGGAGAATACAAAAGATAAGTAAAAAAACATAAAGTATGTAAAACTTTCTTTCATCCGCGTTCTGGAAGAAAGGTTCCACATCAGGATATGGCCACAAGCGACACATGCCAGCCCAAACTAGAGCTTCCTCAACAATAGCTCGCATGGGCGTTGGCGTCTGGATCAACGTTTTGAACCACGCCTAGCCCTCAAAAGTTGCAATCACCATGTCTGCAAGCTTCTCGTTGGGAGGACGGCGAACCATGGTTATCGAAACCACGTCTTCCCGCACCCAGAAAAACTTGGTCCTCCATTCATAGGCACTGCACAGAGACTCAGTCCCTATGACTCTCTTGGCCACGGTGGCACAGTTGAACCACCCACCATGGTCGTGCATCTTGTAGAAAATATAGAATTTATCCACTTTGGGCATGATGTTGTTCGCCTTACTAACAAATTTGAAATGGTGGATTTGCATTAAGCCAAAAGGATAGATCTGTGTAAGATGTATCCCGTGGCCAGTTATGACGTTGCCCATGAACTTGGTTATCGGAAACCGAAGATTCCCAGACGTAAAGAACTCAGCATACACGACCATTTTTCCGGCTGGAGGCTTATCGACGGTAGATCCGGCAGCCGGGAACTCTGGTTTCTATTCCAGCGCTATTTCGTATGTTTTGACGAGCTTCTCAAACTCTGATTATTTCCAACTAATCTCGATAGATTCTATACACGGTGTGGAAAAGCCTTCTAATCACCGGTAATTATTTCAGACGAAAATGGTAAGCATCGAGCAATGGTGAATAATGGAGAATAGGTTCTGATTCCAGAGAAATTAAGAAGAAGATGAAGATGCAAAGGCGATGAAAGTTTCACAAATAATCCCAAGAGCCCTATTTATACCCATCGCAGTTAATGCGATGGGAAGGTTACAGTGGAGAGAGAAAGTGAAAGGTCCAGTCAAGGCACACCACGTCACGTAGGAAAACCAAAAAAACGAAAAGGTGGTATAGTAGGGTACAGTTGAAAACCGGCATGGATGTCACATCACCGTACGGCACATGCAGAGTGGTCACTTCGTCCTTTTTTATGTTTACCTTCAGAAAAAAAAATAACTCCACAAAGCGCACGCAAAAATTCAAAATCCCCATAAAGTATCATAAGTGCAAAACTTCACCGGCATAAACTTCACGCGGAAGAAACAATGGACTGGCGGGACTTATAGAGGTAGGGTAGTGAAAAGACCAAAATACTCGTAAAAGATCATCCGCTGGTCGTTTAGGACTTCCTCAGAAGTCACCCGCGGAATGTTCCCAACACCCGCATAACTTAAGTCTGAGGAAGACTAAAGAATAATTCTAGAGACCATATGCGGGCGATCATGACTCCCTCAGAATTCATTCGCAAGGTGTTCCCTTCATGCACAAAGATGACTATAGAGTGACGTCAGCAAATCAGCTGTAACCAACTCCTTTCTAGAAGATTTAAGCCAAGATCCTTTCTTGGAAAGCACGTGATGTAACAACCAATTAAGTAAGAACAGCTGGCGAGGTTGTTATAACCGTGCACATGGCCAGTTGTCTCACCCTATCATATGCGGACACGTGTCCAGTTTGTTACAACGAACACCTTCTAGAAGGGGATAGTTATTCCAATAATATTCCCCATAACCACCGGTTATATATACCCTCTCCATCATCATGAGGTATTCATTCACACTCCACACATTACATCAACCGCTTAAAGTACTTTTTCTCTCTAGAACTGTACTTATTCTCACGCTGGAGGGTGGTTACGGAAAGACCCTCACTCTTGTCCTTCCTGTAACGAGCTCACGGTGTTCTGTTTTTTAGGTTTTCATCACCGGACTTGTGGAGCTTTTACTCATACTGATTGTGTTATTTGATATTTGACCCGTATCCTGTGAAATCATCGATCTAACCTATCCGGGTTTAGATCCGTGCTTCTTCAATTCAGAATTATATGACCAATTAATATTGCAATTTATATGGGCCATAACCAATTAATGGTATGATGTCCTGAGTTCAAATAATTTCAAATGCAAAACAAGTGAAATTTAGGAGGGACCGAAAACAATATTTTAAAACCCGGTTTTTTATTTGTATTGGATTTGGTTTATAAACTGTATAATCGGTTGAACCGAAATGTACAGTTTGAATAATTTAACCTTTAATTCCATATAAATACTAATTCAACTCAAAAAACAACCCAAAATGGCACTAATAAAAATCACATGTTAGCAAAACATCACGCATAAACAATGATCGTGACAAACAGAAAGTTTGAATACGAACTTAATCAATTACAAAAGATGTAAAGAAACCAATCCTGGATTTGCAAGATGCAAAATTAGTTGATTAAAGAATCGTCGGTTACCGTGTTTACTCGTTTCAAGCTTATCCGCTACGTAAAAGACATTTTATGGGCCACAAAAAATATCAAGAATCTCTTGGGTTTTAAACTTCTTTGCCGATTTAAACCGCTATTTTATAAAAAGTTACGGGTTCAATGTTCTAGCAAACCACCCAAATATATTGGGCTCTAAAATCCAGATGCGTTACCAAAATCCGATATAACTGGGTTAACCGACTGGTACGTACCAGTTTTTTAAATATTGGTTGACAACATTTGTTGTTAAATAAAAAAAAAGAGTTGGGTTCACACATTTGGACAAAAATATCCTTTTCAAATTTCAATGAAGATTATTTCCATTGACCTACATTTTGGAAGGGCGTGATAAATAAGTTATTGACGATCACCGTTTAAAGTAGATTAATTTTTGAAGGAGCTAATTTTTGCGTATGGTCAGCTGCATGTAACATGAGATATATATATTGACAGAACTACAAATATTGGATACAATGAAATATAAATTTAGGGAGTAGTGAATTATGTATTTATGATATTTTTATACAGATAAATTTTAACATTGTTTGAAGTTTTGTTCGTGTAGATAAATTTTAACATTGTATAAAGTTTTGTTTGTGTTAACTATATTATATAAATATAACAATGAAATTCTAAAAAAATTAAACGTGTTAAAACAGGCCCGGCTCCGAGAACGGTTAAAAATTTTGGGGTCAAAGGCGAAATTTTTTTTTGAGCCTTAATAAAAAAGGGTATCTTGTTGGGTTTAAACAGTTTAATTTTTAAATGACCCTTAATTTTTTGAGCCTTATGACTTGGTTGTGTAAAGAACATTTTTTTTTATAAAAATATGGTTAAAATGACTCAAGTAAGGTTAGAACCCACAACCTCTTGGTTGAAAGTCATACCTCTTTACCACTAAACCAAGCTAATAGTTGTGTAATTAAGTTTAAACATTATATATACATACTGTTTTTCATAAAAATATATATATAATTTTTTTTTAAAAAAAAATCCGGGCCTATCGGGATGTCGGGCCGGGGTCCGTCAACCACCCGACCCTCCCTTATAGCCGGCCCTGTGTTAAAAGTATCTAAATTTGTTTAAAATAAAATAATCAAAATGAAAATGTAACTTGTCCTGCAAGGAACTCAAAACAAAATCTCATCTATATAGTTGTTTCCAAATGAACTTGATCCAAATCATCAGTATTTATATTTTCTTCTAAATAAATCAATTGATCGAAGAAAAACAACCATGGCTTGTTGGTTGGTTGTGAAGCAGGTCTCGGGTCCCAATTACCTGTTTAGCAGATCCGTTGTGATGTTCCCTACAACTGTAGTCGGTCGTTGTTTCCACAGCCAAAGAAGAAGGCTGATGAGCAATGAGAGAAAGAGGCTAGAAGCACAGAAGAAGGAGGATGAGCGTGTCAGGATCTTTCAGTCTAAAGTAATCAATTCTTTGCTGGACACAAGGGAACTCTGTTACAGGAAGAAACATCAAGTACTCAACAAAGAAAGATGATCAGCTTTAGCTATATCTAGTTTCCTTCTCATGGTAACAAATATAAGCTTGTTTTCCGGTGGAATAATAATAATAATAATAATAATAATAATAATAATAATATTATTATTATTATTATTATGCCTTTTGAGAGTTTTAATTATATATTATATATTTTTCAAATCGCTAGATGCTTGCTCAAAAAATGTTGGTTTGATTCTAATTCAGTTTGTAAACGAATCGATGCTCCTACTGCCACTTTTCTCCGCTAATACGATTGCTGCCCTATGTTTTGTGACCCTCTTTATAGTTTTCTCTGTTGGACTCGGTCTGCCCAAGAGACATATTAAATTGATGTGGCTAGTACGTTATGATCCAAGTCGGGTCATACCCAATGACAAGCTAGACAAAAACCGATAATATTCGTTTATATATGATGTGATCATAACAAATGAATATTAACACTTGAGTTATTTGGAAAGGGGTTTCTAAATAAAATGTACTTGTGTAATAAACAAATCATATGGATGATTTATGTTTTATGAAAGAACATTACATAGTGTTATTTAAGTTGGTTAAATAACAATATGTGAATAATAATAACCAAGCATGTCTCTTAACATATAATAGGTTTTATAATTTATAAGTTATAAACTTATAAAAGTATATATGTATGGATATATATATATATATATATATATATATATATGTTTAAAGTTTTATAAAAGAAAAAGATAATAACTCTTTCAAATGTAATATTATTATATGTTTGAGTGGAGACATGCAAGGTGAGTGGAGACATGCAATGGTTATTATTGGTAGAGAGAAAGATGCCTTTAAATAAAACCAAGTCTTTCTCTTTCATTCTTTCATAACACACATAATTTCCAAGTAAACTTTTCTCTCTTCCTCTCTTGGGTATTTTCATCCAACATAAGAAAAGAAGAAGAAAATTTCAAGTGCAAATCCTAGCTAGAAGTGGTGTGTTGTTGAAGCTTGGGGTATGCTAGCTTGAGGAGCTTCCATATTCAAGTTCTTACCTTTCAATCATCATCTCTTTCACCCGGTTTTATCATATTGAAAGGTAGTAGTAACATGCATGGACTTATAGTGACATGCATGTATTTGATAGTGTATAATTCGTATTTGGATCCGGGTTTGGGTTTTGCATGTTTAAAATTGGTTTTATACATATCATATTAACAAGATTTAAAACTTTTATATCCGCTGCGTTTTTGGTAAAATAGGGATTTTATCACTTTGATAATCTTGTTAAAACCCAACATTCTCTAGATTTTTTTTTCAAAATAGGAAAAATCTAGGTGAGTGTTTGTAGGAAATTCGTCAATTGAAATGACGGATCTTAAAAGTTGTTCGAAACAGAAGATCTCAAAAGTAGTTCCGGTGTTGTCTAGTGACAAAGAGGTTTTGCCTAAGATCCGTCATTTGCAATGGCGGAAGCTATAAAATTAATGTGTGATCTGCCATTTAAAATGACATATCTGGAACAGTACACTCATCAGCAAGTACATTTCAGATATGATGTACATCTTTTTTTTGCGAATTTGTCATTTCAAATGATGAATCACACATTATCTTTTTCGTTTCCGCAATTCAAATGACGGATCTCAGACAAAACCTTCATGTAACCAGACGGGATCTGACAATACTAACACAATTTTTAGGATATGTCATTTCGTGGATAACCTAAAATAATTAAAAAAAATCTCTCTTTTATAACTATTTAATTTACCCACGTATTTTTCAGCATTTTAAAGAAAAAATCGTTTTCTTCCTGCATTTCCGTCCAAATGCATACATATACTACAAGTACCTTGCATATGTTTTTGGATGATTTAGATAAAGTGCAAAATATTGACATAAAAATAAAAAATATGCATAACATAGTAGTCAACTATCTTTTCTAATTAAGACATAAACACAAAATATAACATAAAACAAGCTAGCCCATATGATCACCCCCTGGTTTAGCAGAGCCATCTTCAAGAGTTGGTTAAAATTTTGAGACTCAAGACGAGTTTAAAAAGTGCCTCTCAAATCACCTTTTTAATTACATGAATTGACAAATTTATCAATTGGGTTGCATATCCAAACTTCGATACGAACCAAATAATAATAATAATAATAATAATAATAATAGTTACTAAAATGCCCATTTAGATAACACAAAAAGAAAGTTCTATAAAAATTAAATACCATCAAGGGAATTGAATTCATTACCTTTGATTATATAAACTATCACTATCTTCACTACACAAATAAGTCTTTTAAAAAAAAAAATTATATATAGAACACATATAATTTTTTTAATAAGGATAGGCCTTTTGGGAGAATATATGGGCCTTGATCCGTTGACCTCCTTAACCCCCTTTGGGACGGACCTGCTCGTTTGTATCGTCTTCGTCCACTACATTTGTTGTCACACCTCAACTTACGACGGAATGCTGGGTGTGGACCGTTGGTTCACAGCTCACAAGGCACTATCATGCAATTTAGTATGACAATATCTAAATTATTTATTAATTTCAAAATTCAACCACGTACACAATGTTCAAACAATTACATAACAAACCCAAAACAAACCAAATCTTTCAAAGTAATAAAATCAAACACAATAGTTTTTTTTATTAATTTAACTTAGGGTATCTCTAAATGATTCTTCACCTTAGCTTCAACCCAAATGATAATTTGCATATGCGTAAAAAATAATATAGTTTATCAACACGAGGTTGGGTGAAAAAGTCACCCGTTTTGATATAATAATATGAGAATAAAGGAGCAAAACTGATATTGTGAGCATAAATCAATCAAACCATGAGCAAATAGTGGGTGTGAGTTGACCATTGCCTAGCGAATCGGACTTTGGATGTTATAACAGTCGCATGATCATACTATAATGTGATTATGATAGACCCCTCCGAATGCGATAAAGTAAAACAACTAGATAAATAACAATTAGTCATTTAATCGATCAACACTGCTAAAAGGGTGTTCTTAGATAGTTTTTTGTTTCTCACTCCTAATTTTATTATTTTAATAATTAATACCATTAAGCCTACTCTCAACCAAATGTGTATTTTACATGAATAATAAAAAATGATACGGGTAAAATGAATCAGATTTTTTATATATATTTGGTCAATCAAAATTTATCCGTAATAATATTTGGGGATCTGGAAAAATAAAAACTTCATTTTCAAGCTGTATAACAATTTAAGCAAAATAATTAGGCAAATAGATTTCCTAGCAAAACATAATTACTTTTTTTTGGGTAAGCTTTTTTTTACTTAAATTGTATTATCAAGAAGCGATGTTTATATCTTTTTCACACACAATGCGAAGTGAAGAAAAAGGTGACGTGGTGTCATTTTCATATTTACGTGAATTAATGTGTAATTACGCTACAATATATTTTTCAAATAACATAATTGTATTACGCTAGTTCATTTTTTTGAATTCTATATTTTTATATATATATATATATATAAAAAGTTGAATTATATATTTATTTATATATGTGTGAGAAAAAAAAATTGACTAAAAGAAAATGTATAAAAAAGTTTCATTCATTTTTCGTTAAAACGATAGTGGAAGTCTTTGAAAAAAAAGTTATCATTTTTTTTATGTTTTGCTAGGAAATCGATTTATTTTATGTTTAAATTGTTATACAGCTTGAAAATGAACTTTTATTTTTCCAGATCCCCAAATATTATTATGATAAATTTTGATTGACCAAATATATATAAAAAATCTGATTCATTTTAACCGTATCATTTTTTATTATTCATGTAAAATACACATTTGGTTGAGAGTAATTAAAAAAATAGGTTTAATGGTATTAATTATTAAAATAAAGTTGCCCGATAAAATTAGGAGTGAGAAACCAAAACTATCTAAGAACACCCTTTTAGTAAATAGTTTTGAGTCAACACCAAATTGATATTTATTTTTCTCACCAACACTCTTTTGGGAAAAAAAAACTCGGTTTTTTGATAGTTAAATTTATATAATAAATGTTAGGATTTGTTTATTAAGTAAACAAACTCGTCTAGGAAATAAAATAAACAATTCAGAACGAAATCGGGCTTATTAAATAGCAGATTTCGTTTTTAATAATAGGGTAAGAAACATGGACATATAACAAGACCAAATAACTTTTCTTAAAACTTAATATTCGTTAGTTATACCTAAATTAGGCAGATTTAGCAAATAAAACAAAAATACCCAATTAGGAAGGACTTCCGTCGCGCTACGCGACAGGTAAGGTTATCAAAATTTTCATTTTATTACAAGATTAGTTCGTGTACCTCTATATTACGCGTTTTAAGCCAAAAGAAGTGATTTTACCGGTTAACAAGGGTTGTTTGATGAGTTTAAATAACATGAAGATATAAAATGAATTACCAAGTTAAATACTAAATAATTTAAGATTTTATAAATACAAAAGATCCGAAATGTTACATTTACGGGATTTACTGGGTATGATTGTTGTTTAGAAGACTCTTACGAATAATTTTTGTATTAATGATTATTTGATTAATCAGTTAGCGAGATTCATTTTTCTAGTAGTGCCTTCTTACTTCATATGATGACTCTTACTAGTATAATAACTAATTTGAATTAGAAAACACTAGTAATGAGCTCATATATAAACTAAGATCCGACAAGTTCAGAATCAAAATTACTCACCATAGAAAAAATTGCCAAACGATGAGACAAATCTTGAACTAGATCGTTGACACATATAAACTTAAATCGAACCAGTTTAGTCATTGAGGTTTAATAGCTTTACTAGTTCATACATACGGAAAAGTTACTAAGTTTGTAAGCATAATTTATGTTGTTTTCAGAGCCAAAAGTTTACTTAATTAACATATGTGTTCTTGCTCGCTTGTGCATCCTGAAAAATAACTACGCTAAAAGAGAAAATAACAAACAATTAACTGTTTTAAAATATGAACAGATAGATATGTAGAAATACACAAATAGGAGTAAAAGGGAGGGGTTAGAATAAAAAATGAATGAGAATATATTACAATTAAATGCAAAGATATCATATCTTTATAGCCTAACACTTTACTATTATATAAAACCCTACTGATCTTTCATTTTCTTCATCAGGTAATATATGTTTGATAAAAACAGGCCTCCTGATGATCATCTCGCAAAATTGGTATGATTTGATTTTAAATTCTTTTAATCACTTTTATTCAATTAGAATTGGTATCGAAGAATGATCAGTATCATCTTGCAGTGTATTGAAGAAGAATCGGTGACTATTCATAGGATTTCAGAAGGCATCCCTCTAGGTAACTGTTATTAAATTAAACCTTTTATTCATCCTATCAGCTTAGATCAATTTCATATAACGTTTTTTTTTAAAGATAAATTTGAAACTTTGAGCAAGATATATATATATATATATATATATATATATATATATATATATATAGCAGTTATTTGGATTGAGTCTAAAACTCGAAGTCGATTTTTGAAATTGATTTTTGGGATGTCAAAATAATTGCTTTGAAAGAAAACATATTTTATCCTATTTTAAAACCACAAGATGTAATGTAACGGTGTTTTCTTTTTCTCATATGGACCCCTTTTGATCAAATGCAATTTAATTTGCTTTTTGTGCAGGTGCGGGGTTGGATAATATCATCGAGGACACGTTGGTAAGTAGATCATGTTGGTGATTATTTCCCCAACTGATTAGTTTATGTATCAAACTACACAATTAGTGGTTATGATTATCTGATATTTTCATTTCTTTCATTTCAGAAATTTGAATCAACTGTACTTAGATTCTTGTATCCTCACCTAAACTTGGATCCAACCCCAACGCTGGAGTTCCGCAGCGATGAAATTGTTCCTAAGGTAACAATAAATGTTAAATATTTTTAACTATTTAGATCCATCTTCTTCCAAATGTTAAATTTTGTAGATTTCTTAATTTGTAGATTGATTTGGGAATTGACGGGGAATTAAGGAAGAGGAAAAGGAGAAGTGTGTTGACTAATGTCAATTCTGTCCTGGACAGATTTCTCAAGAGGTGAGCCAAAATAAAAGCTTGTCTATCTGAAATGGTACTATTGTTTGTTATGTGACTGTAAATGAGCTTATACGGAACTCTTTTTTTTTCTCGATTTAGACATGCGGTTCCTCAAAGAAATCCTGTGAAGAGCGCTAGTTTTGTGACATCCGGATACGCAACGAATCTGATAAGTACTCGATCGTCTCAGTGAAATGGATACGAATAACTTATAAAGCTAGTTTTAGTGTTAATATATGGATTACGAGACAATCGTTTGGGTTTAATCCCGATTAATTTAAAGTCCAATTAGTAAAGTTAGGTTTCAATTGTAATTAGCATTAGCAGTAGGATTAATGTAATTGATCTAAATTGTATATATAACACGGTTGATTAGTTTGTATCAATCAAATCCAATAAGATGAAATCTGTTGATGAATTACACATTTTTTTATCCTGTTTTTTTTTCTTTCTTTTTTTTGCAATTCATTATCCTATATCAATTCTTGGGCAATAAAAAATAATCAAACTTGAGTGATTTTGTAAGGTATAGCAAAATTTGAAAGTAGAATAGATCATATGTTATTATCCATTCGGTTCCTTTTTGTGTGTTTATGGAACTAGATTGCAGCCACATTAGTCACTGTTCTACAATTAATTAAGAAATTGCACGATTCACAGACATCACTTTTCGGTTTAATCTGTAACCCGGTCTTGTTTTCTTCTTTATTTTCTTTTGTGAACAGTCTCCGATTTCCAGACCTGCTAGCCCTTTAGTTATATACTTTTCTCCGCTCATCATAACAAATAGTGGTTTGTTCAGACCTAATTAGCCCTTCAATATCAACGTATCCGTCACTTTCTTTCATGAACAGTCCCCTGATTTCTATACCATTTTCTGCACTAAATCATATACTAACTTTGATTTCAAATTTAGTGTGCTACAATTCAATATGTGATCAGTTGTTTTATAAACCAAACATCATTGACTTGGTCCGTGAAATATGGTAGGAAAATTTTTAGAAGAATGGAAATCTAAATACTATGCTATTTGCGTAAATGGGATTTACTTATAGATCAAATTAAAATTCACAATATATATTATTTCAAGTTAGGAGTTATTGAATACACACCTGCCCAAGACTATTGTGACTTCGGTATTGAGAAACCTCCATATGTTATGAGGCAGTTGCAAGAGGTCGAGGCAATACCTAACATGCTCAAATGGTACTAAATCAGAAAAGATCATTGAAATTTATTGTAGTTCGATAGGAAATTTGATATCAGGTAGTGACTCTAAAGATCGGTAGTGACTTTGACAGTCGGTAGGGGTTGAGGAAATTCGGTAACTGTTGAGACAGCTGTTAAATGAGCAACACTTGTGGGCTAAAGGGTGGTTCGGTTTGATCTCAAAGGGGTGGTTTGGAGGAGATCATAACTAAAGGGACTTAAAAGAAAACTAAGTCATACTTGCTGGCTAAGTTTCCTTAACGGATAAGTCTTTTTAGTATCCATAATAGATAAGACTTTTTAGTATGGATAAGTCTTGCTAATATCCATAATGGATAAGTCTTTTTATGGATAAGTCTAGCTAGTAGATAAGTTTCCTTATTTCAATAAGATAAGGATAAGGATTGGTGTAAGTTTCAAAGTCTTACTAGATAAGTTTCCTTACTCCTTAAGTTTTTGTTTGCCTATATAAGGCTTGTATGTTTTAGTTGTAATATATATCAAGTGTGTCTTGTATTAAATATAAGTTTGTCTTATATCTCTTTTCTTGTTTTCAAATAATAAGAAAACGCTCGTGTGTTTGAGCAAATATTGTTCGATCGTGTATTGGGTCTTGGATTTGTTTACTGTTTCACTTGTTTAAAACGTAACAACAGCTACCGAAGTACAATTGGTACCCAAGGTAACCAAGGCGATTATACGCTAACTCCTCTACCAAGTTGCGACGTTTCATCCAGCCTTTATGTCGGTTCGACACCTATACACAGATTCACTTAGTCTAGTTTCACCATCAAATTTCATACTTCGAATTTCACATTTCAGATGCTCTCATTCTTTGAAAACATTTGTCTTGTCCAATTATAGATTTCACAGTATGCAAAATAGATATATTTTTAAAAAACGAACACTATATGAATTTGAAAGTTATCCGGTTATAAATGAAATCTAAAAACTACATGTAGATGTAAATTACCTATTCCGCTAGTAACGAGCGGATAGCTATGGTCATAGAAAGTATTTTTGGTGTTAAATAATTAGCTTTCCTTCACTAACAATTAGGAATAAATTACATGCACGACTACAAAACAATAAATAACAATGATGTTGTGGGCAGTGGCGGATCTACACCAAAGGTAAAGGTGCAGGTGTCGGGGGACCTGTGAAATATATTTTTAAAGGTACATATATGTTAAATTCTCGATTAACCCTATGAAATTTTGAACCGACCCTCTTCCGACCCTGTAAGATTTTTATCTGGGTTCGCCACCGGTTGTGGGTGCAACTTTTATTACAAATTGTGAGATATGGTTCCAATACCAACATGACATTTTTAATCATAACTATACCAATATGACTTATAATTTTAGAAGTTCCATGTTGTAGCTTCGATCATGATTGATTATATATAATTTCTTTTAATTATTCTTTAATTATTCTTCTATACTTGCACAAAATGCAAGATGTCAAAAAAATTTAATTACAAAGGTTTAACAGGTCTTTTGAGTCGACATGATTAAATAATATATGATATGTTATTAGGGAAAATAAACTTATTATTAATATTATAAAAAAAAGTTTATAAAAAAATCTAAGAGTTAGGGACTTGAACCCGAATTACTGGATGGTTCGACATCATGTTAATAGTATGCAACCAAAAATAGTTATATATCTATAGACTTTGATCCCAAATCCACAATAAACCCTAAACGGGTAATTCTAAATCGATGCAAGTTTGTCTTCTTTCAATCAAAATTGATAGAGGGCTTTTGTTAACCATCTAAAATCGGTCATAAAGCATCCAAACATTGTCTATTAATGTTATGAATTGAATGGGAACGGTGAGTTAGGTTTTGCGGCTAGAACCAGGAATCAAACACGATGCTAGACTACGTCTGTGTTACAGACTGAAACCATTGCAAGGTACGGGACTTTTCCCACATCGAATGTATGAGCAACTGATGTGGGGTTTATAAGCCAAATGGGTTCCCTCACCTATCAGATTAGTCTTTTGGGTTGAGTTCTTCTGTTTGGCTTGCAACAATTGTATCAGAGCCAAACTCGGAGCGGTAGCCCGCAGAGTGGTGGCCTGTAGTGAGCTAGCCGTGACCAACGTGGCCATGACCAACGAGGACTCGGAGTGGTGGTCCGCGGAGTGGTGGCCTGGAATGAGCCAGTCGTGACCAACGAGGACGTTGGCCCTTAAGGAGGGTGTATTGTTACGGACTAAAACCATTGCAAGGTATGAGACTTGTCCCACATCGGTTGTATGGGCAACTGATGTGGGTTTTAGGCCAAATGGGTTCCCTCACCTATCAGACTAGTCTTTTGGGTTGAGTTCTTCTGTTGGGCTTGTAACACTTGATAGGGTTATAGAACAAGAACTAATAGAGATAAAGAAGAAAAACCGATTTCTGAATAATTCATAATACAATCGGCTGTTAGGTTATATCATCAATCACCAACTTATTCAAAGTTACATAGACACCCCAACAATAAAAAGAAAAGCCATACTGGTCCTTAACTCATGAAAATAAAACAAAATAGCAAAAGACACCAAAGTAAACCCTCTGTTCGTATCAATACTCCCTCCTTAACCCACTTCTTGTCCTCAAGATGTAAGCTCGTCAAATTCGGGAAAACGCAGCTTCAATTCATCAAGAAACTCCCACATGGCATCTTGCACTGCTTGTCCTTTCTAATGCACCAATACTTTCATCGCTGCCCTGTAACCACGTTTGACTAATTTTCTTTCCAACACCTCATGTGGCTCCAAATGGAACCGACGTCTATGGGAAGTGGAACTATCTTGGTCGGCGTCCCGCCAACATTTTCAGCAATGAAACATGGAAAACCTGGTGGATCTGAGCATCGTCTGGCAAATCCAACCGGTAAGCAACATTTCCCTCCTTTTCCACAATAAGAAAGGGACCAAAATACTTAGGAGTTAACTTGGAGTGCTTGTGAACCCCTAATGAATTCTGTATATACGGTTGTAGCTTAAGGTAAGCCCACATGCCTGCTTCAAATACCCTCTCAGTGCGGTGCTTATCCGCTAGTTGCTTTATACGATTATGAGCTTTAAGGAGTGATTGTTTCAGTACTACCACCGCTGCCTCTCGATCTTGCATCATATCATCAACTTCCTTATCAGTAGTGTCCTTGGGAATATAGGGTATATGGAGAGGTGGACGGTACCCGTATAAAGCCTCAAAAGGTGATTTCCCCAATGACAAATGAAAAGTAGTGTTGTACCACCATTCCACCAGCGAAACCCATTTCACCCATGTGTGGAGACACTCCATTACCATACATCTCAAGTAACCTTCTAAACACCTATTAACCACTTCTGTTTGACCATTGGTCTACGGGTGGTATGCCATGGACAACTTGGCAGATACTCCTTGGAGCTTCAGAAATTCCGTCCAAAACGAACTTAAAAAAATAGGGCCTCGATTTGAAATTATAGAATTAGGACAACCATGCAATTTATAAATATTATTAATAAACACATGGGCTACATCCTTGGGCGAGAATGGATGACCCAATGTCATAAAGTGACCGTATTTGGTGAGTCGATCGACCACCACAAATATGGTATGCTTTCCTTTCAAATTTGGTAACCCACCGATGAAATCCATATAAATATCCATGAAAATAGTGTCGGGTATAGGTAACTCTTGCAACAACCCCGGCGAAGACACGTTCTCATGCTTAGCCCGCATAAACACATCACAACTCCGTACCATCGGGCGCACCCCCTTTGAAATGCCCTTCAAAAAAAGTAACCCTTTTACTCGTTGTACTGTTGCCCGGACCCCGGAGTGGCCTCCCATCTGCGAGTCGTGACATATCTTAATTATTTCATCTCGTAGTTGTGTGTCACCCCCTACTACCATGCATTCTATTATCTTTAGTCAACCACTTACCATTCCATGCAAATCTTGGTAAGTTCACACCTGCTTTCACTTTATGAATAATAGATTGAGATTCGATGTCATTACTTTGACTATCCATAACCCTTTGCAATAATAATGGTTCAATTTGTGATATAGCAGTAATAAAAAGTGTGGCCCCTTGGACTCTTGATAACGCGGCAACTACAACATTCTCTTTACCCTTCTTGTATTCGATGCAATCATTATACCCCGTGAGTTTCGTGAGCCATTTGTGTTGTAACGGAGTCGTCACCTTTTGCGAAAAAAGGTAGTTGAGGCTCCTTTGATCAGTATGAATCACGAACGGGCCCGTGATAAGGTAGTAATGCCATTGTTTAGCCGCCATCATGATGGCGAGTAAATCCTTTTCGTATACCAAAAATGCTTTTTGTTTCGGAGTAAGAGCTTTACTTAGGAAAGAAATCGAGTGACGATCTTGAATGAGAACCGCCCCTAGACCACCCGTCGAAGCATCAGTTTCGACTATAAACTGTTTGGTGGGATCAGGCAAGGAAAAAACTGGCGCCGAGTGTCACACCCCAAAAATCTTAACTTAACACAGCGGAAGTCTTAACTTAAGCCGTTCGGGTTATGACAGATGCCGATAGCCAATAACAATAGACAATTAATAATAAAAACATAATCTTTTATTATAAGAAAATATTTTACAATATCAGAGTTTATTACACGTGCTAATGCACGGTTTACAATGCTTCAACCTTTGTTCAAACACCCCACGCTCTCGTCTCCATGCCACCTCGAAATCTTCACTTACCTGAAAAAATATTAAAATATCGATCAACACAATGTGTTGGTGAGTTTCCCTTTATATTAAAAATAGTCTATATATATATATATATATATATATATATATATATATATATATATATATATATATATATATATATATATATATATGAATCGAAAACGCAATCCATGAAATAATTAAATCTGATATCAATTAGTGTGTAATGGTCACTACACCCCGAATTATATTCAAATATTCCGTGTATAATGGTCTACCGCCATTATATCACAAATCCGTGTGTAATGATCCATCGCCATTACATCACAAAACAATAGGCATTTTATTTCTTAAACAAATTGAGCTGTTGTAGACTAGCTAAGAATACAACATTACGTATGACTATCATAGTTGATAACCCGATACATACCATACTCAAAATATTCCCACTTCTAACCCAACACGATTGGAAGTGGGGGGCGTCACCCTAATATCTACTAATATTTCTGTACCCCTTTCTAGGGTTAACTGCTATTTAGCCAACTAGACTCATCCCGCATTATACACCAGTTTGTAAAACAAAATGCCTTTTAAAGAAAACTATTAACGAAAATAATATGTAATAAAGAATATGCTTTTCCCCAAAAACACAATTAAATATCGTTTTAAAAACATTTCCAGTTAAAAATCGAGAGGGTTCGATAGAGAAACTCACAGTCTTGTAGCTTTTCCAAAATTCTCGTGTCCTATATTAGAATACATTTTGTTAATAAAAACTTGATTTTAGTTTTTATACAAAAATCCTTTTAAATTTTATTAGTCCTATTCTAATGTACACATAAGCACATAACACATAAGCGAATACACATAGTTCGGTTTTCCGTTAGTTATTATTTAATTAATTTAATTAATTAATTAAATAATAAATAAAATATTTTTAAGTTTTAGTTGCTGGAATTTTTAATATAATATTAATCTCTTATTTTTTCACAAAACTTGATGCTTTCGTCGGTTTTGTCGGTTTTGATTGCGTTAATTCGGTTTTTCTTCTAAAATGTAACTTATAAATTAGGAAAAATACTTGTTACATAAATATTAATCAAGTTTTACAAGTTTACTTGTGAAAATATATTATTTTCATTTTTGTTAATATTTTCTTAAAATAGCAACTTTTTGACGTTTTCGTGTCGGTTTCGCGACACGAACCGTTTGGAACTAAGTTTTATCATCTTGTCCTTTTGTCATGTATTAACTTGTGTTATACATGGATATTTTAACACTTTAGGGGCTGTTCTAAAGCAGCCTATAATAGTTGTGTCGGTTTTGCTTAAAAAGCCGATTTTTCGACCGTTTAAGTTACCGACGAGTCAAATAAATTACACAAGTCTATACTAATCATCCTATGAACTAAACACACATATAATAACATATAATTCACCATAAATAGCAGTTTTGACCATGTATTTTTATAAGAAACGTTAATCGAGTTTTTCGGTTCCTAGTTCGTCTTTTAGTTTACCTTAACAATGTTACTAGTTTAACTTGTTATTTATTTATGTAAAATTATGTTTAAATATCCTAAAAATCCAGTTTTTAATTTATTTTATATGTTTCTAATAATCCAAAATTTTACTTTTAAATTGAAGGTTCTTATTCTCTTTTTAAAAGAATATAATCTTCATATTTTTGAACATTTTCTTTTTCAACAAAATCAAGTATGATTCCTTTAGATGTTTCCATACCTTTATAACTACTTACTTTTATGATATTCTTACCTTAATCAATCTTTAATCATTCATTTAAGTTGTTAGGGTTTCATACATCCTAAAGAGTCTATTCCATTTTATTCTTTTAATTTCACCATTTAACAAAGTTTCTATTATAAGTAAGTCATTGCTTATTTCAACAATGTTTTTAACTAATCCAAGTTTCAAACTATACATCCTATCTTGTTTAAGTTGTTATTAATCACTTGTTGTTTCCATCTATTACAAGTATTTACATCAAAATCTCATTTTTCATCTTTCATTAAAATTAAAGTTTCCTTATTTAATAGTTCCAACACTTTTCAAGTTTCAACTACTAGATCTAACATGCAACCTATCTTACTTACATTTAATTCATCCCACAACAACTTTTAATTCAAAATCCATACAAAACCTCCTAATTAACTTTATATTAAAAATCCCCAATTTTCACCATCATGAACATATTCATGTTTTACTCATTTCTAGCAACAATCTTTAACAATCTAGACCCATACTAGCAAGTTAAAGATCAATTATCCATTCCAATCTTTAATCTAATATAAACCCTAGAATCAAACTCTTTCAAATTTACCAAAAGCTCAAGAGATTATTAATACTCATTTCTACCAATCAATATAGAGTCTTTAGGGTGTATGCATGTAAGTATTATTGAGTTTTGATCCTCTCATACATATATACATACACTCACGGCACACATACATACACATATTAACAATCTTTCAATCTTCTAATCAACTCAAGAACATACATTCATATCAAATAATCGATCATTCATTACTTACTTGGTTATTGAGGTTTTGAAATATGAGATTAGAGATGAAGTGTGTGATTCCTAGCTTCCATCCTTCCTAATAGCTTCTTAATAGCCTAATCTTTTCCTTGATCTTGATTTAGACCTTCATGTTATTGATTATGTGTATGTGTGTGTTGATTGTTAAGTTTGAAATTGAGTTGGATGGTTAGGGTGGGTTGGGTCGTGGGTTTTTAAGGGGGAAGAAGGAGAGGGAGTAGGGTGGGGAGTTGGTGGTTAGGGTGAAGGTGGATGGTTTAGATGATTAACAAGTGCATAGTTTCTAGAAGGTAATGATTAGGGGTGGATTTGGAAGAGTTTAATTGGGACAAGTGTTAAGGCAGGGTGTTGAGTTGTCCAAGGAGTGGGGTGGGGGTATGGGGGCGGCCTAGGGGGGTGGGGTGGGTATTTGAAGGGTTTTAACTAATAACTAGGTGATTTCCGATTATCCGTTTAACGTATTTCATGTTTTAAATATTCAAACGAGCTCCGTTTTCAATAATTTTTGTCCGACTTTGAACGAAATCAAATTCATGACAGTATAGACCATAATTTTTTTTTTTGAAAATAATTCACGTGGGGTCCTTTTCGGGTCTTGTACTGGCTCGTGCTTGCTTATTTTCCAATTTTTGTGATTTGAGCCTTCCTAAATTATATTTCTATGTTGTCTCACATGTTTTCATGTATATTTTGAATTTTTGAGATTGTTTAATCAATCTAATGATTTATTTACTTTCTGGTTCGTTACCTGAGGTTTTTGCACGCTTTTCTCGTTTCATGCCAAAATTTGGACTTTTTGTTGACTTTACAAGACAATGAACCTTAGTAAAGAGAGATTTTATTAATAAAACGATATTAGGATGGATAATCATGATTACATTAGTGAAAATATTTGCCAGATGTTACATTCTCCCTTCCTTTATGAAATTTCATCCCGAAATTTAGGAAGTGTCACTAGCTTTTGACTGTAACATCGTGAAATTTTGAGTTTAAAATGTCAACATTCCAAAGTCTAGGGATCAAGAATGACAAAATTCTAAACCTTATGGTTTAAAACGAAAATTCTATTTTCTTGTCCTATCGCGATATGCGACGGGACAAAGGACAAGCCCATCGCGTATCGCGAAGGGCTTGGTCAAAAAGTTCTAGAAGGAGTCAACAGCGATACGCAATCGCTGTTAACCAACGTCATCGCATATCGCGATGACGTGGCCTGACACCTCTGGCACATATTTTGTCACGTGTCCACACGTGGCATACCGTTAGCCACGTGGCACGTCGCCCGCCACGTGTCAACACGTGGCACACCGTCTGCCACGTGGCGACACGTGACAGACCTATATGGTGACTGGCCAGGGCTACTTCATGATACGCGGAGGGTGCCCAGGAGGCCATCGCGTATCGCGAAGGGCTTTGATTTTTGCCTATAAATAGAATGCCATAGGTTCATGCTTCCCTCACACCAAAACACACATACAATCCTCTCTCTAACCTTTCTCTAGAAGTTTACAATCATACTAACAATCCACCTCGATAAGCGTGCCCCGATTCATCGTTTTCCGTGCCAATGTTTCTTCGAAGTTCGTGCCACTCTCCACCAACATACCGACCAAGAAGGTGTTTGTTATTTCGACAAAAAGATGGTGAGTCTCGTAAGGCGTGCAGACAAGTGATGAAAGATTGGTGTTATCGTTTGGCGTGCTAAAAGAAAGGTGACGATAAAGGAAGTTTGATCAAGAAGATAAAGAAAACAAAGCGGCGTTTGGAGTTCTGCCCGAATCATTAGGGTTTATAAGCCAACCAAAGGTAGGCATAATGCCCGAATAAAATAATAATAAAATATTATAAAAGGCTTAAACCTTAAGTCGAGGTTATACTCGATACCTCGATAAAATAAAACATAACAAAGAAAGAATTAAAGATAAGATTATGAATATTGATAAATATATATGTGTGTAAGTATATATATATATATATATATATATATATATCTATACTATATTAAAATTTATATATGAAGGACACAATGGTAATTTGTCAAAAACTCTTAAAATTAAGGGGGTTTTTGGTAGAGGGAATTGAGGGGTGAGAAATAGAATTGGAAAGAATTCTCTTGTTTGTTTATGAAAGAAAGAGGTGAGAAATGGAAATAAACCATTTCCATTTCTCTGATTTTGTTTCTCTAAAAAAAGCAGAGAATTGGATTTCTAGGGTTTCATTTCTCCCATTTTCCTCCTTTTCCTTTCAAACTCTTTCTTTTCTCTCCGTGTATAGAACTCAGGAACACAGCGGCAGTCACCTGACATCCATCAGCATCGCCGCCGTACCTGGAATCAGCTTCTATCAATCATTTAATCATCACCAAACCTAACCTGTGAGTTCTCCTTTAATCCAACACTTTGTTTTCATTATACATCTTATTCTATTAGCTTTGTACAAATCAATAATTATTAAGTGGTAGAACATGAATTAGGTTTATGTTGTTGATTAAATTAGCAACTGCTTCAATATTCTTAGCTAAATGAAGTTTAGATTTAACAGAAACAAAGCAAACTGATTCCAACAATTCAATTCTCTGACCGTATGTTCCACATCCCCACGTTGTCCAGCGCGATATAGATTGCTGTCCATGCCTTCGGGTACACCTATAAAAACACATCATCTCGGTTTTAGTGTAATGATACGAGCCTTGCGGGTTCGGTCTAGGCCCGCTTGCGGTAAGGTTCCATCTCAATGTTCGAGCCTGCATCAGGGACCAGGCAATCTGTGTGGTGGGGCCACCAGGGGGAGGGCCCGAGACCCCAATTCTAGAGTTCTTGTAGTGGAGAACAGCGGTGGTTGTGAGCACATGACGGGTGAAGCGTGAAGACACGACAACGTAGTAATCTTTGACTTGCTGGTTGGCAGTGACCAACACGGAAGCCGACTGTCCAACGTGGAGATCAAGCGAATCGTAGGTGTTCTGGACCGTGTGTGATCCTTCCAGTTCCACAAGTTTCATTTTATGTCCTTGAATCCTAAAGTTGATAGATGTCTGCAACCCGGCGTTTGATATTCTGAACCGGTATGTTTTCCCTTGTTCGACATCAAAGGTGTAACCGTTCCAGCCACGCCCGTTGATGATAAGTCCATCAGGATTAGAAATGCTCTTGCCTATGTCCAATATGTGTCTTAATCTCTACAAACACCAAACACATTAATTAATCAGTCAAACTAATTCAATTTCAAATATTATGCAAAGCTAATTAAACTAGCTAACCAACCTGGTGGCCTTTTTTGTACCAATCCCCGGCAAGAACCGTCTGATCTCCAGCAGGGAAAGGAAACGGGACTGGAATGCGTGGGCGGCTGTAGATTTTAATGCCACCGTAGCCTCCAGCCGCCTTTTGCATGCCAAGTGAAGGGAAGTAAAAGAAGCTACCAATCTGATCCTTGGCTTGAAGCATGTATGTGAAATTCTTGCCAGGTGGGATTGGACAAGTTGTACCATAAGTACCATCTTGCCATGAGTTTCTTCTGTGTTGTAGTCCATTCCTGAAAAAATAAGTTTAATGACTTGTGCATTATTATTATTATTATTATTATTATTATTATTATTATTATTATTATTATTATTATATCTAACATAATAATGTCACATGAGCATTCACATATATTGTCCCTACAAAATATGCAAGTATTTAATACTCCTCTATTAAAAGGGGTGACCTTTTGAAAACAAAAAACATTCAGCAAGTCAGTGAATAAAGTAGCCTGTAATCATTTTTCTTGCTTTCATGATCACTTTGTTGCTATATTTAGATTATATTTTGGAGTTATTTGTTTTTCTTGAATTTTCTTATATTTTTATGTGTAGATGGCAATATCACCTTCCAGACAAAGAATAGTTGCCATAGGTGCATTTTATGTCATTTATGTTACGATTCGTTGGTGGATGTTGTGTACTTATCATTTGCGTCGGTCGATTGAGTCAATGACTTTACGTACAAAATATTTAATGAGTTACCATAATAGGCGTGAAAACATGGTGAGGATGGTTTATGAAAGTGATGTTACGAGTGTTGTTAACATAAGAATGAATATACATGCATTTACAACACTTTGTGATATGCTAGAAACTAAAGGGGGACTAAAGAATAGTAAAAACATGCTAGTCGATGAGCAAGTTGCTATGTTTTTACATACCCTTGCTCATGATGCAAAGAATAGGATACTAGTCAACAGATTTCATCGGTCCGGGGAAACTGTAAGTCGGTATTTCAAGTTAGTCTTAAATGCTATATGTCGATTACACAAAGAACTCTACAAGTCACCCGTGCCAGTGCCAGATAATGAAACTGATGAAAGATGGAAATGGTTTAAGGTTAGTCAAACACATTTTTTATTAAAGATATTTTTTGCTAACATAAATTAGTAAGTAATGTTTTCTTTTAACTCAGGGTTGCTTAGGAGCATTAGATGGAACATACATTAAAGTTAAGGTCCCTGCTATTGATAGAAAACCTTATAGGACAAGAAAATGGCAGATTTGTACTAACGTACTCGGAGTATGTACGAGAGACCTTTTATTTACGTATGTCTTAGCGGGATGGGAGGGTTCTGCAGCTGATAGTAGAGTTTTGCGTGATGCAATCAGTAGACCCAATGGTCTTAAAATAACTCCGGGTATGTGATAGACAATTTTCAAAGAATATACATAGATTTAAGTATGATAATTAACATAGAGTTTATGGTTAATTGTAGGAACATACTACCTTTGTGATGCCGGTTATACAAATGGTGAAGGATTTTTAACTCCATATCGAGGTCAACGTTATCATCTTAACGATTGGTCTCGTCCTCCTACGAATGCTAAGGAGTTCTTTAATATGAGACATTCATCGGCCAGGAATGTTATAGAAAGATGTTTCGGAATGATTAAAGATAGATGGGCTATTTTGCGTGATAACTCATATCATCCCATAGAGTCCATGCCACGTATCATCATTGCTTGTTGTTTATTGCACAATTTCATACGGACAACAATGAGTGAAGACCCTCTTGATAACGAAATCCCAGTAAATCACACACAACCTGCAAATGACCATGACAATGTTATTTCTATGATCGAGCCCTCACAAGAATGGACCGATCGTAGAGACCTTCTTGCTAATGAAATGTTTAATAGTTGGACTGCGATGCGTGCGCAGCGTGCCAACAATGTTTCTTAATTATGTTTGATAATTATGTATTTTTTATTTGTAGAACCAATGATGTTTCTTATTAATGTTTATTTATGCACTTTATTTGTTTCTTATTAATGTTTCTTGTTATATTTGTATTTGTAGTTACATGAATTATGATTTTTAATTGTATAATTATGCATTTGTACGTAGACATGGCAGATTCAAATATAGTGAGAGGAGTTACTCGGAGCAAGCATACCTGGACAAATGATGAAGATGCAAAGCTAATTGATGCATTAATGGAGATACATGCATCCGGAAAGTATGCTGGTGCTGACAATGGATTCAAACCAGGTTATTTAAATGGTGTTCAACAATTGCTAGATGTAAGTCTTCCTAACTCTGGCCTCAAAGCAGAACCACATATAAAGTCTAGGATGAAGACATGGAAGACACACTTTAGCATTGTATATGATATGGTGCATACAAGTGGGTTTGGTTGGGATGAACAAAAATGTTGTATTATTGCCGATGATAGTGTTTGGAATGAATACGTGAAGGTATATTCTAAAAAATATATTTTTTAGATTTTAAAATTTTAGTCTAATTTATTTGTAATTGCCTTGTAGTCTCACAAAGGTGCTGTGAATTTTCGTGACAAGTCATTTCCTTTCTATGACAAATTGTGTACCATATTCGGTAAGGATAGAGCTACTGGTAGTAAAGCAGTTGACCTTGGAGAAGAAGATGTTGTTCAAGAGACGCAAAAGAGCTCACCTGTTGATATTGAAAACTTTGATTTTGTTGATGAAGCCGTTCCAAATGTTGATAGATCTGAAGGACAAACAAGAAGTGTAACAAGCAAGAGCAAAAGAGGTAGAAGCACGGATGCAGATGAGATATATCGAGAGTCTTGCAAAGATATCAAGGAAGTTTTGCTTCGATTTGGGGAGATGGTGGGTGAACAACTTAGCAAAGAAGGTATGGAGGCTCGTGAAATCTATGAAAAGGTTAGTGATGAGTTGAAAGCTTTACCAGGTATCACTACGAAAAAACGGTTCAAAGCAGCTCATTTGATTGGTAAAGATGTGGATCTAGGACGTTCTTTTCTTGCGTTGACAATAGAAGAGAAAATTGAGATGGTCGAGTTGTATACCGATGGTTCAATGGGATAGTTGTGTATGGTTGAAGTATGTTGTGTATGTGAATTGGTTTTAACTATGGTTGATGTTTTTTGCTTAAAAACTATGTTTTGTATGTGAATTGGTTTGATCAATGCATATTTTGGTTGAAATTTATGCATCTTTTTATATGTTTTTTATTTTTTAATAAATATTTGTTATGAAAAAAATACTTGTGCTAATGATAAAGTTGATATAATTCTCTGTTTATTTTCTATGTACCAAACAAGAGAAATGATTCTCAGCTATATTTCTCTACTGAAATCTCTGTACTAACAAACAGAACAGTCAATTCTCATTCTCCAGACCAATTCTCTTTCTCTGCAATTCCATTTCTCTACAATTCCATTCTCTGTACCAAACACCCTAAGAGTTAATACCCTTCAAACACAATGTATAACTTCATAATACACCTGCCATACATCCCGCGTAATTGTGATTCAAAATTCAAACACCTTTTGATTCTTTGAATAATCTGATCTGAATACACATACTACTTTTTCTTCTCTCCTCAAATCCACCGCCTCAGATTTCTCTGATATACTTTTCACCCTCCCTCTCTCTGATTTCCCTCTGGTTGACTACGATTCATCTTCAGCCTTCATCTTCCTTCGATTTTGTAAAGTCAGAAGATTTTTGGGTGGGGGTGGGGTTACAATTGCTGGAGTTGGCAGAGTCAAACCCTAAACAGTAGCGAAGGTGAATCAGATGCTCGATTGAAAAACATTTCCACTTATTAACTGAACTTTCTTGAAAGTTTTTATGCAGATGATTTTTGTAAAGGAGGTTTTTTATAAGCATTTTACAGGGGAGGTACATAGGCTTTGTTACTTCAACCGGTTGATATAAAGGTATATATTTGTTGGATTTATATTTCAAATTAGTTTATTTGAGGCTTGGGCTTGATAACTAAATGAGTTTTATTCGAGTAGTTCGCAAGTGGCTCGGCTCGTTTAGTTTCACATAATTAGGCTTGCATAATTTTTTTTGTTATTATTATGATCTGCTCATCTTAAATATGTAAAGATAATTGCTGATACTATGTTTATACATTGTGGTTAAGGCATCCTTAATGTTATTAACTTGCTTGCTTCATTGTATACATTTGCCTACATCAGGCAATTTATATACATGTGTATAAACAAATTCTGTTTTACCACAATTGTTGTGTTTGATGTTTTTCGGATTATTAAAAGCTGTTGAAAACCATTTCCTTCGTTTCAATCCCTACAAATATAAATGGAGGAGCAAACGTTCTTTGATAAAAGATAAAATGATGATTAATCTTCGTTCCAGTTGCAAGTACGCGTTACATTATTGTACTAAAGCTGTTTATTTTTTAAAGTCTTTTATATGATATCATATTTCAAAGGTATTACACCGGATATCCAAAGGATCTTGGGCCATCAAAGGTTATTAATTTTACTTCGGAACGGGAATTTGTTCATCTTTTACATCAAGGCCACCGGTGATTGTTGCATTCACCATCAAGTGTGTGTTTAATATCCTTGTTATTTATTGTTTTCCATATTATTTTGTATTGTATACTTGTTTTGATGAATTTGTTTTTGTTGCAGGAGTAATTATACCAAACGTCTCGACAAAGTCTTGTACGAAGCTGCTGCTGAGTTTGATCCACAAACTGAATTTTTGCGCGTAAGTTGATTCTTTTTATTTTGTAAATGAACCGATCCTGAACGGTTTGTAAGCGAGCCAAGCCGGAACGGTTTGTAAGCGAGCCGAACCAACTCGTTTCGTAAGCAAACCGAGCTGACTCAGTTTGTAAGAAGGCGAAATAAGCTCGGTTGATTGGCTCAATTTTTTATAAAATTATACTAAATTGTAACGGGCCTAGATGTTTCAAATGAATATATAAAAGAATGTAAATGGACAAACGTAAACTAATTAACATGAGCATAAACGAATGTTCACGGACATAAATGAAAAAACTAGACACGCGTTTAGGGACTTTTGAAACCGAACTGAAACGAATCGACTGAACCGAAAACCCAAAAAGCAGAAATTAAAAACTAAAAACCTTTAACCGAAGCGAAACATAAAACCAAAAAATCAAAACCAAACCGAAACGAAATTAAAATCTGAAACTGAATATATTGAAACTGAACTGACACGAAACAACCAAAACAAAAAACTGAATAAACTAAAACCGAACAAAAATGAAACTAGAAGATGTTAACCGAAACTAAAATCCTAATAAATTGAAACAAACCCAACAATTGAAAATTTTGAACCCAAAAAAAAGAGCAGAAATCAAAAAACAGAAAACCTTTAACCAAAGGAACAAAACACCGCAAAAAACTCAAAACTGAACAGGAACGAAACTAAAACCTGAAACCAAAAACTGAACTGAAATGAAACAAAACGAAAACTAAAAATCAAAAACTGTAATTAACCGAAGCAAAACAAAAAACCGAAAAAATCGAAACTAAACCGAAATGAAATTAAAACCTGAAACCGAATCGAATCCAAAAACCGAATATATTGTAACCAAACTGATACGAAACAACCAAAATCGAACCAAATCAAAAACCGATTAATGGTGTCATTTTCTCCGAGGTCAGAAACCTTCTGTTGGTACTTTGTTCCTCTCATAACGGGTGAGTGGGTAAGCTTCAACTCTTTTAATTAAAAAAAAAAAGACGTTGAACTTGGAGGGTACCCAAAAGCTTAAACTCTTAAATCTTTTTTTAAACAAAAGTCATTATTGTAGCATATAGTTTTTTATGTTCCGGCTTATATTTATTTATTTGCAGTACAAAAGTTGGAAGTAGGATTACTTGAAGAACATGAAAGGTGATTAATTAAAAATACATCAGGGAGATATACGAGAAAGAGTGCCCTTAAAAAGTTGTGTTTTCCAATAAGTGGAGTATAAGAAAATGTTTATGAGAACACTTTTCCTTTTTGGTAAAATAAATGGTTGTTCACTGGTTCATTTAGAATGCTACTTTGATTATTGTTGTATCTACTATCTAATGAGTTTTATTTGTATAGTTTATTTACAGCTAAGGTTGTTGCTGTCATTAGTATTGTTTTTTTGGGATTATCATTAGCTTATTTAGTTCATCTTGCATCGCCCTAAAACTACTCTCTCTTGAAGGCATTGGGAGTTAAAACTAAAAACAGCCGAGTGTCATCTCTTTACTTAAATTTAGAGGTGAAACTGGTTTTTGGTTTTGAAGTGAATAAATGGTATTCATGGTTTAATCGAATTCTTTTCAACAATCAATCAATCAATCAATCATACCCAGTAAAATCCCACCGACAGCAGAGCTATAAGTAGGGTCTGGGGAGGGTGGATGTAGGCACATCGTACCTCTATCCAAAGGAATAAAGAGGTGGCTTCCAGAGAGACCCTCGGCTCTAAGAACATGTGTATGAAGCAAAAAAAGGAAATCAAAGTTTAACAGTTATATAAAAATTACTACTAATTATAATAATATTAATAAAATGGTCACAGTTTAACCGCAATATAAAAGCTAATAATAATAATAATAAAATATGTAAGGGAAATACCATTATGGTATGTGACCTAAATAAGTTAAGTCTAAGCCCTAAGGTATTCAATTCTCTCTAAAAATCCTTAACTTTAATTCTACTTCTCCACGAATTCCTATCCTCAACCATGTCCTCGGAGAGGTTTAGGTCTATCAAATCATGCCTAATCCTCTCATCCCAAGTCAAATTCGGTCGTCCTCTACCCCTCCTCCCCTCTATAGTAATGTTTTCTACGGATCTAACAGGATTCGTCGTCTGTCTTCTCTTTACATGTCCAAACCATCTCAATCTCCACTCTCTTATCTTGTCTGCTATGTTCGCCACCCCTAATCTCTCGCGAAGCACCACGTTTCTTATTCTGTCTAGCCTTGTGTGCCCACACATCCAACGTAGCATTCTCATTTCTGCTACCTCCATCTTCCGCACTTGTGCCTTCTTGATGGCCCAACAATCTGTTCCATATAGCATTGCAGGTCTAACTGCCACCCTATAGAATTTTCCCTTCAGATTAGTCGGGAAACTCTTGTCGCATAATATACCTGTGGCTGCTTTCCATCTACACCATCCTACCTGAACTCGGTGGGTCACATCACTGTCTAATTCCCCATCGCTCTGTACAAATGATCCTAAATACTTGAACTTCGTTACCTGCGGGACCACCTGCCCTTCAATTGTGATGTGTGCGGGACCACCTGCCCTTCACTGTCTAATTCCCCTTCAATCGAATTCTTTTCAACCATTAACAATTAGTGTTTCATATAGTCAATTTGGGTTGTATTAAACCACATTTGTCGTATTGTAAGTCGCTTTTAGATTCTGCCGCATCGCGCGGGTTTCCACTAGTGTATATATATATATATATATATATATATATTATTTGTTATGAAAATATTATTTAAGTAATAATAACTATTCTTAAATAATAAAGAAAAGAAAAGAATACGTTTCTTAGAGAAGAAGAAACGTAGGGTTTTATATATAAACTAAAGGTTTATAAATTACTTTTTAACTAAAGGTTTTAAAGTAAAAGAGATTTTTGAACTAAAGGTTTATCGAGGTAAAGTTTATAAAATAAGACAAAAGGTCTTAAGCCGGATTGTGTATCCGACTAACAAATGTTTATACTTGTACTATAGGTGCAAGATAACAAGGGAAAGACCCTCGGACGGTGTTTGAAGCTGATCCAAATCAAAAGGTGAATATGCCCCAACTTTTACAAACTTGTTTTCAAACGAGTCAAACGTGTTATATGAAAAACTTTACATGAGACTAAGTGTCTCTAAAACATTTATAAACAAGGGTATAAAACTGGCCTCAGGCTATAGTATACGTTTGTCTGGATCCTTTAATATGTGGTGGGCACACCACACCTGGTCACAATTACGCTCGCCTGCGAGGAGTATGACCTTGTGTATACGTATAGGCACTCAACTAGTCGAACGCTGCGATGTTTGCTGGGGGAACCGAGTATAGAGACTTGAGTTTATAAATTGTATTGTTTTAACTTGATTATTCCTAAGCCACGTTGGGCCGAGGCCTACGTAGTCTCGAGGGGTAATTAAGCAAAGAAAATATTTTTAGCGTCAGCATATTCACCATCATTCGTTGCTGACGTATTTTCTTACATTTTGCAGGTGATCAAGGTTAGCACTTGGAGTGACGAAGTGCAAGATATCCGATAGCTCGGATTTGTTTTGTATAAACTTAAGATATTAAAAATGGTGGTTTGTAACTAAAAACAAGTAATGCTTTTATTATAACTTAAAACGGGTATTTTATAATCCCGTCTTTTGTAATGTAATTATTACATTTTAAATCCTCAAAATATAAAGTCTTCCGCTATTGAACATAACTCTGATTTATTTACAATTGTGGTACCAACATATGTGTCATACGCCTAGGCCGTGGTATGGGATGTGACAAGTGTTGGTATCAGAGCCATCGATCTTAGCGAATTAGGTATTACAAGATAATACCTAAGCTTCGATCCAAGTATAGGAAATATTTTTATTACTTGTTTTAGGGATAAGATAGGCTGGTAACCTTTATTTCCCTCTCCTCATTCTAAACCACCTAAAATGTTAAATGTCATTCAAGAGCATGATGGAAAACTTTGTGCGCAAGGCAAAAGAAGCTGGAATCGCCGAACCTTTTCCCGAGGATAATATGAGTGAAGGTTACTATGAAGCATACTTCGACCAAGATGTAGAACATGACTTAACTAAACCTGTATACTATCCCGGATCCAAGCACCATCCAATAAATGTTCCCGATAGCCCACCAAAACAAAGAAGTGAACCACCAAGGCACTCAAGCTACCATCCGCCAACAATACCCATGTACCATCCCTCGGAAGTTACAACGTACCATCCATCAGAGATCCCCACATACCAACCAACTGAGGTTCTGCCGTATTACCCATCTGGAGGTTCAACACACTTTCCACCGAATTCTCACCCTTCGTACGCCTTCCTCTCCAACTGACCAATTAAGGAGGAACCAAGATCTCCTTCATCCGATTGGATGCAATGCCACTCAGATCAATGAAGGTGGCATACCGGAACTTCTACCATGGATTATGTCGACTCTCACCTCAACAAGGAAGGACCCTCTCGCAAGCCCAAAATGAGGGTGATGATGCCATACGAGAACTTTCGCATGCCCGCGATGTCAAAGGAAACAGATCAAATGGAAGAAGAGGACCCAGAGGAGGAGGACCTGGAAGAAGAGGAAACGGAAGAAGATCCAGAAGAGGAATACCCCGACAATCCGAATGAAGTCACAACGCCGGTGGAAGAGCCATTCTCTCACACAAGCTATTGTTCAGTTGATCCCTACATGCAATTTCTCCAAGAACTTAAAGGCAAAGCATCATCAAGCTTCCCACCGTACCAAGGAGAAATACCATCAATTGAAGACCAAGCGAATGAGATTCGGGAGCAGAATGAGGTTGCCGAGTCTTTCTTTAACTACCAATCCGATGTGACTGCATCACCATACCCGGATCCAAAGAACCATTTCGATGTTGTTATGATGGGGTATCGTGATCCACCACCCAGTTACGGTTATCCCAATGATATCCTTCAGTCTTAGGAGGAGCATCTCAATCGCGCTTTACATGAGACAGACGATTTAAGGAAGAAGATAGCCATTGATGGGAAGAAAAAGAAGAAGATATGAGAGACGCTTCTTCACAAGTGCAACAAGTTGACAAAGGTTGTGAAAAAATTCATGAGAGATTGAAGATGGAGAAGGATGTGATGTGGAAGTTGTGCGTGTAATATAATCTTATGTGTTTTGTGAAAAATGTGTAATAAAGAACGTTGAAACGTTCTTAATAAAGATAGGTTTATCAATATATATATATATATATATATATATATATCAATCAAACGATATATATGTGTGTGTGTGTATTGTAAAATATATATATATATATATATATATATATATATATATATCCTTTTGTGATATGTATATTAATGTGAAATAAAATATATGTTTAATAAGGGAAAATTTGTTAAAATTTTAGTTAAAGACATATTAAAGAAAAAGATAATGTCTGAACAAAGTAACAATGCTCGAAAAGAAAAAGAAATAAGAAAAGAAAAGGGGAAAGACCCCGAGAATATACAAGATGAACCAATTCCCGAAAAATATATGAGTCAAATACAAAAGATGATAAAGGATGCGGTTAGAGAAGAATCGATAGCGAGATCTCAATAAAAACACTTAAAACATTCTCAATCCGTAAATCTTTCCCATAAGTCTGTTAAGTCTCGTCCGAAACCCTCTCATGTCGAAGAAAGTGTTCATGAATCGAATGTTGATGGTGGAATCCGTCAAGAATTCAAGAAGTTAAATATTGGAGGCTGTTCATTCAAAGATTTCAAGTATTTCGGCCTAAAGGAATTCCATGGAGATAAAGGAGCTATCACAACGGTTAGATGGCTTGAAGAGATGGAGTCGATTGTCATAATAAGCAAGTGTTCGCGACAAGAAATGATACAATACTCTGCACAAATGTTTAGAGGCGAGGCGTTGGAGTGGTGGAACACATTGATCTTGAGCAAAGGACGTCAAGTGTTATACAATATTTCTTGGGATGAATTCAAGATGACGTTGATAGCAAAGTTTTGTCCCATGCATGAAACCGACCAAATTCAAACAAAGTTTCTTAATCACAAGGTCGTGGGAACAAATCTTCGAGAATACAACACCAAGTTCCATGAGTACTGTCGCCTGGTTCCCCAGCTGGTTAATCCTGAATCCAGCAAAGTTACACGCTATATTTGGGGACTGCCGCGGGAAATCCGCGATATGGTGAGATCTCAATTACCTCAAACTGCCGACTCCGCGATGGAGTTAGCTGGTTACTTGATGGGCGGAATGATCCGCAACAAAGAAGAGGATAAGAAGATAACAACAACAACCGCTCAAGGGAGAACAAGTGGAGGCGTCAACTACAAAGGAAAAGGAGCAAACCAAAGCCGATCTGGGTTTAACTCAAACGCACCATTTTGTAAGACTTGCCGAAAACGTCACCGAGGGCAATGCCGACACACTTCAACAACTGTTTGTGAATCTTGTTAAAGACCGCGCCATGCTGCTGCTGACTGTTGGAAGAAGAAGATGACGTGTTATAATTGCAAGGAGATGGGGCACCTAAGTTTCGAGTGCCCAAAGAACAAACCCGCGACTGGTGGTGCGGGTGGAAGTGGCTATTACAAGAAAGGAAATGCAAGAGTCTTCGTACTCGACACGAAAAAGGCCGTTGACATGCCGGAAACCATCACCGGTACGTTTCTGGTCAACGACACTTATGTTAGAGTTTTATTTGATTTGGGTGCCAATTTAAGTTTTATAGATTATAGCTTTTGTAGTCTATTAAACGAACCTTTAACAAAGTTAAATAAAACTCTAAGCGTCGAGACTACTAGTGGCGAAATCGTTAAAATCTCTGAAGCCCTTGAAAACAGAAAAATACATTTAGCTGGTTATATTCTGCCTGTCCAACTCTTACCAATGGCACTTGTTGGTTTTGATATTGTACTTGGTATGGATTGTTTATCCAACAACCATGCTCGTATCATCTGCAATAGCAAAACCGTTGAACTTCAAGCCCCCGATAAACGAACCATTCGAATTGAAGGGGACAAAGACGCCGACCAAGTTAGCATAATTTCCATGATTAGGGCTAACAAATGTTTAAATCAAGGATGCTTAGCATTCATGGCCTACGTCACGGAAGAATCAAAGCCAAAGGAGATAAAGGACGTACCTGTGTCTTTCCTGATGAACTTCCCGGAACCCCTCCCGATCGTGAAGTAGATTTTGGGATCGATCTAATTCCCGGTACTGCTCCGATCGCAAAGGCACCATACCGTCTCGCTCCGACTGAAATGAAAGAATTAAAGAAACAACTTGATGAACTTCTTCAGAAAGGCTTCATTTGACCTAGTTCGTCGCCTTGGGGTGCGCCAATTCTATTCATCAAGAAGAAGGATGGATCTATGTGTATGTGTATCGATTATCGTGCGTTAAACAAAGTCATAATAAAAAATTGTTATCCACTCCCTATAATCGATGATCTTATTGACCAACTTCAAGGTGCTAGTTTCTTTTCTAAAATCGATCTTCGTTTCGGCTATCACCAACTCAAAGTTCAATCCGAAGATATCCTGAAAACTGCTTTTCGAAGAAGGTATGGCCATTATGAGTTCACCGTTATGCCATTCGGACTTACCAATGCGCCAGCCGCGTTCATGGATATGATGAATCGAATCTGCAAGCCTTACTTGGATAAATTTGTTATCGTATTCATCGACGACATACTCATTTATTCTAAGTCGAAGGCTGATCATGAAGTCCACCTTCGAACCTTACTTGAAATACTTAGAACCGAGAAGTCATACGCCAAGTTCCCAAAATGCAAATTCTGGTTGCACGAGGTACAATTTCTTGGGCATATCATAAATGTGAATGGTATTCAAGTTGATCCCGCTAAAATAGAAGCCATCTCGAAGTGGGAAATTCCAAAGTCGCCAACTGAGATCCGAAGTTTCTTAGGTTTGGCCGGCTATTATCGAAGGTTCATTGAAAATTCTCGTATAGCCGTTCCTCTAACCTCCTTGACTCGCAAGAACATCAAGTATGAATGGGGAACGAAGCAACAAGAGGCATTCGATATACTTAAACAAAAACTCACCCAAGCACCTATACAGGCCTTGCCAGAAGGTACCGAGGATTTTGTTGTCTTTAGTAACGCGTCCCATTCCGGTTTAGGATCTGTACTAATGCAACACAAGAAAGTAATCACTTATGCCTCTCGTCAACTCAAAGTACACGAAAAGAACTACACGACTCACGATCTAGAGTTAGGCGCCATAATCTTTGCACCTAAGATATGGAGGCACTATCTCTATGGAGTAAGATTTACCGTGTACACTGATCATAAAAGTCTAAAACATATCTTCGATCAAAAAGAGCTTAATATGCGCCAACGACGCTGGATGGAAACTCTAAACGACTATGACTGTGAAAATTGTCTATCATGAAGGAAAAGACAATGTTGTGGCTGATGCCTTAAGTCTTAAAGAGAACGAAAAGCCAAAAAGAGACCGAGAGTTAAGGCTAGAACTTCAAATCGATCTTTTCGAACAAATCTAATATGCTCAAACTCAAGCGATCAATGTAAACCAAATCTCCGACGAAAAACGTAACAGCACCATTGACTCGCTTGTTAAGGGTGACGATGGTATCCGTAGACTCGGTAATAGGATTTGGGTACACATGATGCACCCCAGTAGTGACAAAATGGAACAAAACCTTAGACCAAACTACTGGTGGAATGGGATGAAAAAGGACATCGCTTCGCATGTGACGAAATGTTTAACTTGTTTGAAAGTCAAGGCTGAACATCAAAAGCCTTCGGGATTGCTCCAGCAACCCAAACTTCCCGTATGGAAATGGGAGTTAATAACCATGGATTTCATTACTAAACTCCCAAAGACGACTCGACAACACAATGCAATTTGGGTTATTATGGATCGATTGACAAAATCAGCACATTTCATACCCATCAATGAGTCATACTCAATGGATAGACTAGCGCGTATTTATGTGAATAACATTGCTGCTTTGCATGGAGTACCGCTATCTATAATCTCTGATCGAGACAGTCATTTTACGTCTCATTTCTGGAAAAGCTTCCAACAAGCTTTAGGCACAAATCTAAACCTTAGCACCGCCTATCATCCACAAACTGATGGGCAAAGCGAAAGGACAATCCAAACGTTGGAAGACATGCTCCGCGCTTGTGTGATAGTCTTAGGTGGAAGTTGGGATGACCACTTACCCCTAATGGAATTCTCGTACAACAATAGCTATCACACAAGTATTCAAGACGCACCATTCGAGGCGTTATATGGTCGCATATGTAGAACGCCCGTATGCTGGTCTGAAACTGGAGACAATCAATTATCCTGACCCGAGATAGTCCAAAAAACCACCGAAAAAATTCTTCAAATCCGAGAAAGACTTAAGATGGCACGTGATCGCCAAAAGAGTTACGCCGATGTCCGTCGTAAGCCGTTGTAATTCAATGTTGGTGACAAATTTCTTTTGAAAGTCTCGCCCTGAAAAGGCGTCGTTCGCTTCGGTAAGAAAGGAAAGCTAAGTCCTCGATTCGTTGGACCCTTCGAGGTACTTGAACGAATTGGTACCGTTGTATACCGTTTGTGACTGCCTGGGGAAATGCAAGGGATACACGACGTATTCCATGTTTCAAATCTGCGAAAATGCTTGACCGACGAATCTCTTTCGATGCCGTTAAAAGATGTTGAAATTAATGAAAACTAAAAATTTGTTGAAAATCCAATTCAAATAGAAGATTCGAAATTAAAGAAATTGAAAAGACGAACATTAAAAATTGTGAAAGTCAAATGGGACTCACGAAGAGGGCCCGAATATACATGGGAACTCGAACCCGAAATGAGAAAGAAATACCCCCACTTATTCTTGTAAAGCAATATCGAGGACGAGATTTATTTCAAGGTGGGGAGGATGTAACATCTTGAAATTTTGAGTTCAAAATGTCAACTTTCCAAAGTCTAGGGATCAAGAATGTCAAAATTCCAAACCTTAGGGTTTAAAACGAAAATTTCGTTTTCTTGTCTCATCGCGATACGCGACGGGACAAAGGACAAGCCCATCGCGCATCGCAAAGGGCTTGGTCAAAAAGTTCTAGAAGGAGTCAACAGCGATCCGCGATCGCTATTAACCAACGTCATCGCGTATCGCGATGATGTGGCCTGACACCTCTGGCACAAGTTCTGCCACATGGCACACCGTCAGCCACGTGTCCCGACACGTGGCCACACGTGGCACATCGCCCGCCACGTGTCAACACGTGGCACACCGCCTTCCACGTGGCGACACGTGTTAGACCTATATGGTGACTGGCGAGGGCTACTTTGCGACACGCAAAGGGTGCCTAGGAGGCCATCGCTTATCGTGAAGGGCTTCGATTTTTTCCTATAAATAGAAGGCCACGGGTTCATGCTTCCCTCACACCAAAACACACATACAATCCTCTCTCTAACCTCTCTCTAGAAGTTTACAATCATACTAATAATCCACCTCGATAAACGTGCCCTGATTCATCGTTTTCCGTGCCAACGTTTCTTCGAAGTTCGCGCCACTCTCCACCAACATACCGACCAAGAAGGTGTTTGTTATTTCGACAAAAAGATGGTGAGTCTCGTAAGGCATGCCGACAAGTGATGAAAGATTGGTGTTATCGTTTGGCGTGCTAAAAGAAAGGTGATGAGAAAGGAAGTTTGATCAAGAAGATAAAGAAAGCAAAGCGGCGTTGGAGTTCTGCCCGAATCATTAGGGTTTATAAGACAAACAATGGTAGGCATAATGCCCGAATAAAATAATAATAAAATATTATAAAAGGTTTAAACTTTAAGTCGAAGTTATACTCGATACCTCGATAAAATAAAACATAACAAAGAAAGAATTAAAGATAAGATTATGAATATTGATAAATATATATGTGTGTAAGTATATATATATATATATATATTAATTGTTATGAAAATATTATTTAAGTAATAATAACTATTCTTAAATATTAAAGAAAAGAAAAGAATATGTTTCTTAGAGAAGAAGAAACGTAGGGTTTTATAAATAAACTAAAGGTTTATAAATTACTTTTTAACTAAAGGTTTTAAAGTAAAAGAGATTTTTGAACTAAAGATTCATCGAGGTAAAGTTTATAAAATAAGAGAAAATGTCTTAAGCCGGATTGTATATCTGACTAACAAATGTTTATACTCGTACTATAGGTGCGAGATAACAAGGGAAAGATCCTCGGACGGTGTTTGAAGCCGATCCAAATCAAAAGGTGAATACGCCCCAACTTTTACAAACTTGTTTTCAAACGAGTCAAACGTGTTATATGAAAAAATTTACATGAGACTAACTGTCTCTAAAACATTTATAAACAAGGGCATAAATACTGGCCTCTGGCTATAGTGTACGTTTGTCTGGATCCTTTCATATGTGGTGAGCAATCAACACACCTGGTCACATGTACGCTCGCCTGCGGGGAGTATGACCTTGTGTATACGTATAGGCACTCAACTAGTCGAACGCTGCGGTGTTTGCTGGGGGAACCTAGTATAGAGACTTGAGTTTATAAATTGTATTGTATTAACTTGATTATTCCTAAGCTACGTTGGGTCGAGGCCTACGTAGTATCGAGGGGTAATTAAGTAAAGAAAATATTTTTAGCGTCAGCATATTCACCAGCATTCGTTGCTGACGTATTTTCTTACATTTTGCAGGTGATCAAGGTTAGCACTTGGAGTGACGAAGTGCAAGATATCCGATGGCTCAGATTTGTTTTGTGTAAACTTAAAATATTGAAAATGGTGGCCTGTAATTAAAAACAAGTAATGCTTTCATTACAACTTTAAACGAGTATTTTATAATCCCGTCTTTTGTAATGTAAATATTACGTTTTAAATTCACAAAATATAAAGTTTTCCGCTATTGAACGTAACTCTGATTTATTTACAATTGTCGTACCGGCATATGTGTCATACGCCTAGGCTGTGGTCTGGGGTGTGACACTGACTCTACTGGAAATCGATGAGGATATTTTCGTTTCATTTGGTCTTGTCGTTCCCAGGTGAACTCGGGACCTAGTCTTGAGTTCCAACGAACTTTGACCAACTTGGTTCGATTCTGTCTGAGCTTTTGTGTTTTCCAATCCATGACTTTTACAGGCTCCTCGACAAATCTATGCTTGTCATCAACTTGGATATCCTTAACGTGAACAATCAGTGATTCGTCGGATAAGCATTTCTTCAAGTTTGATACATGGAACACGTCGTGTATTCCGTTCAATTATGAAGGTAATTCTAGTCGATAAGCTACTCGACCAATTCGATCAATGATCTTGAATGGTCCCACGTATCTAGGACTCAGCTTTCCTTTCTTTCCAAATCTGATTACTCCTTTCCAGGGTAATACTTTCAACAGAACTTTATCTCCTACTTGGAATTCCAACGGCTTTCTACGATTGTCAGCATAACTCCTTTGTCGGTCTGCTGCAGCCTTTAACCTATCTTTGATCTGGAAGACCCTGTCGGTGTTCTCCTGAACAATTTCAGGTCATGTCAGTTGTTTCTCTCCAACTTCAGCCCAAAAAAGAGGGGATCGGCATTTCCTCCCATACAAGGCTTCAAACGGTGCAACCTAAATACTGGAGTGGTAGCTGTTATTGTAGGAAAATTCAGCTAGCGGTAAATGAATATCCCAGCTTTTTCAGAAATCATGAACGCAGGCTCGTAACATATTTTCCAAGGTTTGGATGGTTCTCTCGCTTTGACCATCGGTCTGAGGATGATAAGCGGTGATCATGTATAAGAATGTGCCTAAAGATTCTTGCAGAGATTGCCAAAATCGGGAGATGAAACGACCGTCTCTGTCGGAGATGATGGAAACAGGTACGCTATGTTTAGCCACAATCTCTTTCAGATATAATCGAGTTAACTTCTCCAGGCTATCTTTCTCGCGAATGGGAATGAAGTGAGCGGATTTTGTTAATCTATCTACAATTACCCAAATATAATCGTGGTTATTAAGGGTAGTTGGCAACTTAGTCACAAAATCCATTGTAATGTTTTCCCATTTCCACTGTGGAATCTCAGGCTGCTGTAACAGTCCAGATGGTTTCTGGTGTTCAGCTTTTACTTTTGAGCATGTCAAACACTTACTGACATAAACCGCTATATCTCCTTTCATGATTGGCCACCAATAGAATTCTTGGAGATCTTTATACATCTTGGTTGCTCCTGGGTGAATTGAGTAATTGGATTTATGAGCTTCATCCAATACTAGATTCCTTAAATTTCCATAACGTGGTACCCAAACTCGATCGATCAAGTACAATGTACCATCAGACTTTGTTATGAATTCACACTCAAGCCTCGTAATTTCTTGGTTTTTATGTTCCGAGGTTCCAAAGCTTCTTTTTGTGCATCTCGGATTCGAGTGGTTAGGCTTGTTTGGATTGTTAATCCTAATGCACGGACACGAAGTGGTTTTTACCTTTCCTTCCTACTCAATACATCAGCTACAACATTTGCTTTACCTGGGTGGTAGCGAATGTCACAGTCATAGTCATTGAGTAGTTCTGCCCACCTTCGTTGCCTCATATTTAGATCTTTCTGATCAAATATGTGCTAGAGGATTTTGCGATCAGTGAAGATTGTGCACTTGGTGCCATAGAGATAGTGTCTCCAAATCTTGAGTGCAAAAAAAACTGCCCCTAATTCCAAATCATGAGTTGTGTAGTTTTTCTCGTGCACTTTGAGTTGTCGTGATGCATAGGCTATCACCTTTTCTTTTTTGCATAAGCACGCATCCAAGGCCTAATCATCATGCATCAGAGTAAACTATGAATCCATCCGTTCCTTCTGGAAGGGACAAGATTGGTGCACTACATAACTTTTGTTTAACCATTTGGAAAGCTTCTTCTTGCTTTTCTATCCACTCATATTTCTTGTCTTCCTGAGTCAATTGGTTAAGGGTTGAGCGATAGAAGAAAAATTCTCAATGAATCTACGATAGTAACCAGCTAATCCCAAAAATTGTCGCACTTCAGTGGGTGACCTTGGTGTCTCCCAATTCTTAGTTGCTTCAACTTTTGTTGGATCAACTAGGATACTATTCTCATTGATTACATCTCCTAAAAAGTGGACTTCTCGAAGCCAGAAATCGCACTTGGAAAATTTGGCATATAACTTTTCTTCTTTTAGCAATTCTAGAATCAGTTTCAAGTGTTGTTCATGTTCCTTCTTGGTTCGTGAGTAGATAAGTATGTCACAATGAATACTATCACGAATTTATCCAAGTATGGCTTACAAACACTGTTCATAAGGTCCATGAATACAACGGGTGCATTCGTTAGACCAAATGGCATGACTAGAAATTTAAAATGGCCTAGCGAGTTCTGAAAGCGGTTTTATGAACATCTTCGTCTGCAACACGTAACTGATGATACCCGGATCGCAGGTCGATCTTTGAGTACTAGCTTGATCCTTGCAACTGATCAAACAAATCATCAATTCTCGGTAGTGGGTACCAATTTTTGATGGTAAGTTTATTTAGTTCTCTGTAATCGATACACATTCGAAAAGAGCCGTCATTCTTTTTCACAAATAAGGCTGGAGCTCCCCAAGGTGAGAAACTTGGTCTTATAAATCCTTTGTCTAGTAATTCCTGAAGCTGATTAGATAACTCCTGCATTTCTGATGGTGCTAATCTGTACGGAGATCGAGCTATCGGAGCGGCATCTTGAACCAGATCGATTCTGAATTCAACATGACGCTGAGGAGGTAATCCAGGCAAATCTTCAGGGAAAACTTCTGGAAAATCCCGTACTACAGGAATATCCTCTATCTTTCGCTCTTTAGCCTTTGTGTCGACTACGTTGACAAGAAAAGCCGAACATTCTTTCCTTAACATTTTGCGGTTTTTTGTGATACTAGAGAGTTTTAATTCTAGGCTACTCCGATCTCCTTGAATATTTAGACCTTGACCAGTTGGGGTTGGTAAACGAACTATCTTTTCGGAACATATGATCTCAGCTTCATTTTTGGATAACAATCCATTCCTACTGCTATATCAAAGCTGCCTAATTCTACAGGTAGAAGATCGATTAGAAACCTATGATTTTCTAACAGAATGTTGCAGTTTCGGATTACTTCACTTGTCTCGATTAGTTTTCCGTTAGCTAATTCAATTGAGTAGCTATTATCTAACTTACTAGGTTCAATATCGAGAAGGGATTTGAACTGGTTAGAAACAAAACTTAGGTCTGCTCCGGTGTCAAATAGTACATAAGCATAATAATTATTAACGAGAAACGTACCGGTAACTACGTACGGATGAGTCCTTCTGGGCCTTTTTCGCGTTCATCTCGAATGCTTTGCCCCTAGCGGTTTAACCCTTGAGTTTGGGGCACTTATTTCTGTAATGTCCGATGACACCGCACTCGAAACATCCAGGAGTTCGGCTTCCCGTAGTTGTTGCTATCTTTGTGTTGCAGTCGCGGGTTATATGCCCAAATCGATTGCATCTGTTACACTTCCAGAATTCACCACTATGGTTCCTTCCACACTTGCTACAAGTGGATCCCTGTCCTGAGCTTCCTCCTGGTCCTCTTGCGTTTGCTGCAAACATCCTTCATGTTCCTGGGTTTCTCTTGAATTGTCCGCCTGAGTTACCATTCCATTTCCATTTGAATTCTCCGGGTTTCTGATTTTTTGTAGTTGTTTTTCGTTCGGGTTCAGTGGTAACAGCTTTCTTTCCAGAGTCTTTTAGAGTTCACATACGAACTGCATTATCAGTTAAAGATTTTTCCAGCTCTTGGGCTGACTGGATAGTGGTTGGTTTGGAGGAGGTAACCATTCCTCGGATCTCGGGAGCTAAGCCCAAAATGTACCTCTCGATTTTTGCATATTTAGGCGTAACCAGTCAGAATACCAGTCGAGCCAATGCGTTGAATCGGGAAGTATATCCTCCAATGTCAGCATCTTCCATCTTTAATTGCCAGAATTCATATTCGATTTTATGAAGTTCGTTTCGGGGACAGTACTCCTTTAACAACATTTCTTTTAATTCTTCCCAGGTTAGACGGTAAGCGGCATCTTCTCCAAGATTTTGAATTATGGAGTTCCACCACTCGAGTGCCTCATCACGGAATGAACATACTCCGTATTTTATCCGTTCGAGAGGAGTGCAATCATTGATTTTCATTACAGATTCCATCTTCTCGATCCATCGGAAAATTTTCAAAGGTCCTTCGGCACCAGTAAATTCTTTCGGTCCGCAACCTCGGAAAGTTTTGTATGAGCACCCGTGTACCGCACTACCCGAGGGGTTTTCGTTTAAATTGTCGGTTCTAGGAGTTCCTCCTTTTGAAGTATTAGTTGTATTAAGGGGGTTTTGGCTTGCGTTGCGGTTAGCCTCATGTTGTTCGAGTGCCGTATTTACATGTTGAGTGATTAGTTGAGCTAACTCGTCTTGAGAGGAAGGTAATCCGGACGCTTGATTATTAGTTGATCGTCTTGTTTTTGGTGCCATGTTCTTTTTTCTAGAAAAAGAATATAATTTTGTTAGTTTTGAAAAAAAAATGATATTTTTTTTCTAAATTTTAAGGAACTAAATTATAACACAAACACAAATATAATCATCAAAGTGTGGGATTTTATAATTGCCAAAATACTAACAAAATTAGGTGTACATACTTACACCTTAATCATCCCACCATAGTTTTTAGTTTCTACCAAGTTCACCACAACCACACAAAAGACTACATGTTCAAAGTTAAGTTACATAACAACTACCATAATAGACATACTACCCAAAATAAACATACTACTTGTGAGCTATGTCTAGTGAATGCTCATCAAGTAACCCAAACATGGCTCTATAACGCCATTCCTCATCTCAAGGTTTCCTACCCTGGCCTCCGTCAGCAACCCCTGATTCTTCACATCATTCACAAACTGGCACAACGCGTAATGTGTTTGGTTTCGGTGCCTTGCTTGTGTTCAATAGCAAGGACGCGGTCTACCATATTGTGAACAATATTCTCATACGCCGAGAACTTGGCGAGAAGAATCATTAGCATCTCATGATCAGAGGGTTCCTCGACCATAGGCTCCGGTGCGGGAGGCGGTGATGGGGGAGGTGGGATCACAGCTAGTGGAATGGCATCAACGGGGGCTGGTGCATCGCGGGTAGCCCTGGTTCTCTTTCGGGAGTACACTTTTAAGGGTGCGGTTCCCGAAGTAGAACCAGCGTCTCCTGATGCAACCACCGGGCGCCACTCGACCGGTGATAGGGGAATACTGTCGTCACTGGAGTCTGAGTCAGATACGATCACTACTGAGGTCGACATCTATAAAGAACATATCAATTCAAGTTATTAATAATCAATTTTATATATATATATATATATATATATATATATATATATATATATATATATATATATATATATATATATATATCTTGTTACCTTTTCGTTTCGAGAGGCGGGAAAGGAGCATGTGTTTGAACATACGGTTATAGTTTAGAAAACTTTATATTTTCTAATTCTCTATAACTATTGGCTCTGATACAAACTTCTTTCACACCCTGAAAATCTTAACTTAACAAAGCGTAAGTCTTAACTTAAGCCGTTCGGGTTATGACATATGCCGATAGCCAATAACAATAGACAATTAATAATAAAAGCATCATCTTTTATTATAAGAAAATATTTTACAATATCAGAGTTTATTACACGTGCTAATGCACGGTTTACAATACTTCAACCTTTGTTCAAACACCCCACGCTCTCGTTTTCATGCCACCTCGAAATCTTCACTTACCTGAAAAGCATATTAAAATATCGATCAACACAATGTGTTGGTGAGTTTCCCTTTATATTAAAAATAGTCCATATATATATATATTTATATATACATATATATATATACACAAATCGAAAATGCAATCCATTAAATAATTAAATCTGATATCAATTCGTGTGTAATCGTCACTACACCCCAAATTATATCCAAATATTCCGTGTATAATGGTCTACCGCCATTATATCACAAATCCATGTGTAATGATCCACCGCCATTACATCACAAAACAATAGGCATTTTATTTCTTAAACAAATTGAGCTGTTGTAGACTAGCTAAGAATACAACATTACGTATGACTATCATAGTTGATAACCCGATACATACCATACTCAAAATATGCCCACTTTTAACCCAACGCGATTGGAAGTGGGGGTGTCACCCCAATAGATCTACTAATATGTATGTGCCCCTTTCTAGGGTTAACTGTTATTTAGTCAACTAGACTCGTCCCGCATTATACACCAATTTGTAAAACAAAATGCCTTTTAAATAAAAATATTAACGAAAATAATATGTAATAAAGAATATGCTTTTCCCCCAAAACACAATTAAATATCGTTTTAAAAACATTTCCAGTTAAAAATCGAGGGGGTTCGATAGAGAAACCCACTGTCTTGTAGCTTTTCCAAAATTCTCGTGTCCTATATTAGAACACGTTTTGTTAATAAAAACTTGATTTTAGTTTTTATACAAAAATCCTTTTAAATTTTATTAGTCCTATTCTAATGTACACATAAGCACATAGCACATAAGCGAATACACATAGTTCGGTTTTCCGTTAGTTATTATTTAATTTAATTAATTAATTAATTAATATAATAAAATATTTTTAAGTTTTAGTTTCTGGAATTTTTAAGATAATATTAATCTTTTATTTTTTCACAAAACTTGATGGTTTCGTCGGTTTTATCGGTTGTGTCGGTTTTGTGATTAAAATGCGTTAATTCGGTTTTTCGTTTAAAATGTAACTTATAAATTATGAAAAATACTTGTTACATAAATATTAATCAAGTTTTACAAGTTTACTTGTGAAAATATATTATTTTCATTTTCGTTAATATTTTCTTAAAATAGCAACTTTTTAGCGTTTTCGTGACGGTTTTCGCGACACGAACCGTTTAGGACTAAGTTTTATCATCTTGTCCTTTTATCATGTATTAAATTATGTTATAGATGGGCATTTTAACACTTTAGGGGCTGTTCTAAAGTTCCCTAATAGTTGTGTCGGTTTTGCTTATAAAGCCGATTTTTCGACCGTTTAAGTTACCGAGAGTCAAATAAATTAAACAAGTCTATACTAATCATCCTATGAACTAAACACACATATAATAACATATAATTCACCATAAATAGCAGTTTTGACCATGTATTTGCATAAGACACGTTAATCGAGTTTTCGGTTCATAATTCGTCTTTTAGTTTACCTTAAAAATGTTACTAGTTTAACTTGTTATTTTATGTAAAATTATGTTTAAATATACTAAAAATACAGATTTTAATTTATTTTATAAGTTTCTAATAATCCAAAATTTTACTTTTAAATTGAAGGTTCTTATTCTCTTTTCTAAAGAATCTAATCTTCATATTTTTGAACATTGTCTTTTTCAACAAAATCAAGTATGATTTCTTTAGATGTTGAGAGAACCCGTTACGGATCTAGCCGCGTCGATACACCGATTATACAATATGAACGATTAACACTTTAAATACGGTTTATTGATAAATATGTGATGAATAATTACATAATAAGTCACGGAGAGAATAAATAATAGATCTAGATCTCTCTAAATATGTACACCTACAAATGAGCATGGATATGCCTATTTATAGGCCAAAGCACCAATTCGTTAATTTATGTCTAATTCGTTATATCTTCATAAACAAATTAGACTCCATTCGTTATGATTCCATTGGAATGATGATAACTTTACGAACCAGCCTCCATTCGTTATATTACATATCGAATGGGATTATAAACTTAACGAACTAGCCTAGATCACTAATGAATGGACCCATTCGCTATACTATCCATAGCGAATGGCCATTTTACAATAAATAAACAATCTAGACTATGTATAACTTATTCGATCGCTACGGACAACAATTTCGTGCACTAACAGATGTTTCCATACCTTTATAACTACTTACTTTAATTATATTCTTACCTTAATCAATCTTTAATCATTCATTTAAGTTGTTAGGGTTTCATACATCTTAAAGAATCTATTCCATTTTATTCTTTTAATTTCACCATTTAACAAAGTTTCTATTATAAGTAAGTCATTGTTTATTTCAACAATGTTTTTAACTAATCCAAGTTTCAAACTATACATCCTATCTTGTTTAAGTTGTTATTAATCACTTGTTGTTTCCATCTATTACAAGTATTTACATCAAAATCTCATTTTCATCTTTCATTAAATTAAAGTTTCCTTATTTAATAGTTCCAACACTTTTTAAGTTTCAACTAATAGATCTAACACGCAACCTATCTTACTTACATTTAATTCATCCCACAACGAATTTTAATTCAAAAATACATACAAAACCTCCTAATTAACTTTATATAACTTTATATTAAATATCCCCAATTTTCACCATCATGAACATATTCATGTTTTATTCATTTCTAGCAACAATCTAGACCAATACTAACAAGTTAAAGATCAATAATCCATTCCAATCTTTAATCTAATATAAACCCTAGAATCAAACTCTTTCAAATTTACCAAAAGCTCAAGAGATTATTAATACTCATTCATCAAATCTACCAATCAATATTGAGTCTTTAGGGTGTATGCATGTATGTATTTTTGAGTTTTGATCTTCTCAAACATATATACATACACTCACGGCACACATACATACACATATACCACACATATTAACAATCTTTCAATCTTCCAATCAACTTAAGAACATACATTCATATCAAATAATCAATCATTCATTACTTACTTGGTTATTGAGGTTTTGAAAGATGAGATTAGAGATGTTAAGTGTGTGATTCCTAGCTTCAGTCCTTCCTAATAGCTTCTTAATAGCCTAATCCTTTCCTTGATCTTGATTTAGACCTTCATGTTATTGATTATGTGTATGTGTGTGTTGATTGTTAAGTTTGAAATTGAGTTGGATGGTTAGGGTGGGTTGGGCCGTGGGTTTTTAAGGGGGAAGAGGGAGAGGGAGTAGGGTGGTGAGTTGGTGGTTTAGGGTGAAGGTGGATGGTTTAGATGATTAACAAGTGCATAGTTTCTAGAAGGTAATGATTAGGGGTGGATTTGGAAGAGTTTAATTGGGACAAGTGTTGAGATAGGGTGTTGAGTTGTCCAAGGAGTGGGGTGGGGGTATGGGGAGGCCTAGGGGGGTGGGGTGGGTATTTGAAGGGTTTTAACTAATAACTAGGTGATTTTCGATTATCCGTTTAACGTATTTAGTGTTTTAAATATTCAAACGAGTTCCGTTTTCAATAATTTTTGTCAGACTTTGAACGAAATAAAATTCTTGATAGTATAGACCATAAAAAATATTTTTTTTTGAAAATAATTCACGTGGGGTCCTTTTCGGGTCTTGTACTGGCTCGTGCTTGCTTATTTTCAAATTTTTGTGATTTGAGCCTTCCTAAATTATATTTTTATGTTGTCTCACATGTTTTCATATATATTTTGAGTTTTTGAGATTGTTTAATCAATCTAATGATTTATTTACTTTCTGGTTCGTTACCCGAGGTTTTTGCACATTTTTCTCATTTCGTGCCAAAATTTGGACTTTTTGTTGACTTTACAAGACAATGAACCTTAGTAAAGAGAGATTTTATTAATAAAACGATATTAGGATGGTTAATCATGATTATATTAGTGAAAAATTTTTGTCAGATGTTACACAGAGGATAAAGCTCCCTTAAGTTGATCGAACGCGTTTTGTGCGTCCTCCCCCCATCGAAAACTATCTTTTTTTAACAACTCAGGTGAATGGTTTAGCAATGATACCGAAGGACAGTATGAACCGACGGTAATACCCGGCTAACCCCAAGAAGCCCCGGAGCTGTTTAAGCGTTTTCGGTATAGGCCATTGTTGAACCGCCTCAATTTTAATCGGGCCGTCTTCACTCCCTCCCCAGATATAATATAACCCAGATACTCGACCGCGCGTCCTCCAAACACACATTTAGACTCCTTAGAAAACAATCTGTTTTCCTTCATCACAGATAGGACCTGTCTCAAGTGTTTCATATGTTTCTCTTCATTCCGGCTATACACTAATATGTCAACAAAAAACACTAGAACCCCCTTTCGTAGCATTGGCCGAAAAACGTGATTCATTAGAGCTTGGAAAGTGGCGGGTGCGTTTGTAAGGCCAAACAGCATGACAAGAAATTCGTAATGACCCTCGTGATTTCGGAACGCCGTTTTATGGACCTCTTCGGCTGCCATTCGAACTTAGTGGTACCCGGAGCGCAAATCCAATTTTGAAAAAAACGTGGCTCTGGAAAGCTCATATAACAGTTCTTCGATTATGGGAATAGGAAATTTATCTTTGATTGTGGCCTCGTTCAACCGCCGGTAGTCCATACACATCCGCCACTGCCCGTATTTTTTCTTAACCAACACGACCGGCGCCGCAAAGGAGCTCTGACTATTACGTATTATTCCGGCATCCAGTAGTTCGCAAGTCGTTTTCTCTATTACATCCTTCTGCACGGCTGGGTATCTATAGGGCCTTTGACTAATGGGTTCGGCTCCATTCTTAAGAATAATCTGGTGGTCAAAGGGCCTTGTGTGTGTGTGGGGGGGGGGGGGGGGGAGCCCGTTCGGCATCTGAAATACCTTCGGAAACAAATGAATCACTTCCCTCCACTGAAGGTCCTCTTTTTTTGTCACACACTATTTTGGATTGGTATGCAGGGTCCGAGCTTGCTAATTAGAGGCTGAACAATTGTAGTGACCCATCCTTAGCATGCTTATGCACCAACCCATCCATTTTTTCCATCGAACAAACTACCAACTTATTATTTTGGAGTCCTTTCAATTCATAATTTTTACCATCCACCACAGTTTGCATAGTTATCTTCTCGGTAGTGAACCAATGACCTTGCATGTTCCATTGAAAGTTGGGACATTGTTGGGTGCAACCGAGTTTCTTCCCATCTGCTACACTAACACTAATGGGTGGAATGTCAATTACTTTGCATTGCAACTTTTTAGCCAACTTAAGGTCATATAATTATGGGTCGATCCCGAATCGATAAGGATATGAAGTTGGCGAGTACCCATCGAGCCTTGAACTCGCATAGTAGAGTAGGAAGGAAGGCCCATCAATGCATGAATGGAGATATGGTGTTCTTTTTCTTCTTCTTCTTCTTCTTCTTCTTCGGTTATCGTTTCATCTACCATTATTTCATCTTCATCCTTTACCTCAATGATGTACACCTGGTTCCTGTTCCGGGCGCATTTATGCCCTGGTACGAATTTTTCGGTACACCGAAAACACTCTCCTTTCGCCCGTTTTTGTTCCAACTCCTTACTTGTGAGTCGGTGTGCCCCTCCGGTTGGTCTAGAAGCCATCGAGGTTAGCCTGTTAGGAGTGGGTAAAATAGGTAATCTGGGTGCGTTTGTGGTTGGGTTAATCTTGACATCCGTACTGCTCCTTGCATTTGTCACATTCCCTTTCACTATTTTGAGTTTCCCTTCCAAGGTTTCGGTATTAATTGTTTGGACCTTGGCCAATCCGTAAGCTTCATGTAGAGTACACGGTTTAAACATCATAACCGGTCCTCGTATTTCTTGCATAAGACCTTTAAGATAGAGACTAACAACTTGTGTTTCACTAAGGTTTACGTGTATCAAACGAGGAGTTGTAGACATGCAACGCTTCAATTGTGTGATTCTTTTGAGTGACGCGATTTCTTCCAAGGGATCCTCAAACAAGGCGTTGGAGAACCCGATCGAAATAGCTCGAACATAATCATTTCATGGAACCTCTGCAATGGTAGCCCCACGAGTGCGCAGAAAAGACTGATGCCATTGTATAGCATCCCCTTCTAGGTGGACAACCACACACCTAAGTTTTACCTCTTCCGGCATTTCATCAAGTTCGAAAAAATGCTCACAACCATAACCTACGGCTCCACGTCTTCTCCTGAGAACTTGAGAAATTCCACCTTCCTGATCCGCATGGGTCTGGTACCCTTCGATTCAGCGTCGAAAAAGAGATCGACGAACCCGAGCTACCGTCGTTTTCCGGGTCGCTCGTGGTCGATTTCTCCTTAACCACCTTGAGTATCTCTTCCTGTTGTTTCATTAGAGCCGCTAAGGACCCTTGGATATCCGAGATTGCTTTATCGTGCTCCCTTGAGAGTTTTGTCAACATCCTGGTTGCGATTGTTCGTCATGATAGCGAGAGGGATCCCGATCGATGATCGGAACGGCTTTGATACTCTTGATAGGGTTATAGAACAAGAACTAATAGAGATAAAGAAGAAAAACCGATTTCTGAATAATTCAGAAAACAATCGGTTGCTAGGTTATATCATCAATCACCAACTTATTCAAAGTTACATAGACACCCCCAACAATAAAAAGAAAAGCCATACTGGTCCTGACTCATGCAAATAAAACAAAATAGCAAAAGACACCAAAGTAAACCCTCTGTTCGTATCATTCTGTGGTAAAATTGAGTTGGGGCTTTGTTTTGAGATGATTAGAGAATAGTGCAGTTCTTGTCAATTGCAATTTGGATAGGTATTTATAGGATACTGAGGTTGAGGTTTGTCAAGTTCCAAATTAATCGTAGGTTGAACAAGTTCCTATTTCAAAAGTTTGGAGAAGAGGCAAAAACAGTCCCTCAACAATAAACTGAGTTTTTGGAAGTTAAATATTGTTTAAAAAAGACAGCATGTAGTTTGAGATACTAACAAATATATGAAATAAGTTTAATAATGGGTAAAGTGCAAGTATCCAACACTTTTGGTATTTGTTTATGAATGCCATAAATGCGAGCGACGGGTAACAACATACATTTAATAAAATAAAATCATCGCTTTGTTAAATACAAGGATCCAAATTTAAAAAAAAAGCAGCAAAAGTAACAACAACAATGTGTCGGGGGGTTTTCGGGTTCAAAAATTGACGAATGTCACAAATTCGCAAATATGTCGGAGTGATTACGACTCTACAAAAAAGAGACAATTGTCGAATGCGAACGAGTGGGAATGATGATGTTTAACTTTACGAATTCACATGTGAAGAATGGAAAGCGAGGTGTTAAGCAGGTACTTGGTGGTATACATGTTTGACGAGGGTTATTTGTGGAAAATACTCAAGTCGTGCTAGAAATGGCTCGAGTTAATTGCATCAGAGGCGGCAGCATGCCAAAGCGTACATAAACTAGTTTGTCTGACGCATACGTCTCCACTATCTTGGATGGTCATATAGGGATCCTAAACTTGTTCAAACATGAAGCGACAAAAGAGGCACCCCTCAAGGCTCACATCAACCAGACAGAAGGGACTGAGGAAAAAGAACAACTCATGACGCTAATGCTGAATATAGCACTTCAGTCCCTAAAATAACTAGTATCGAGGCGGTGACGCAGGCGAAAATGGCTAAACAAAGGATGAAGAACTTGAAATTTCATTACTAGGATTTCAGGACTTCAGGCTCCTACTAGCTAGGGACATAGTGCTATTTGAAAAAGAAAATGGGCTTATTCTAAAGGAATTGGGTAAAGATCACTGCTCTAGGAAATTATTTAGTATTTTTTTTATGTATTTTTTGTTTGCTATCATTATGATGTTCAATGTTTTAAATTCAAGTTTCTTATCGATCTTTTTAAGAAAATTTATCTTTCAATTTATATTTTTATTTTATAATTTCGGGAAAAAAAATCGTTGATGCCCTCGCTTACCTGAACCATAATCGGGCTCATGTGGCTTTAAATGGAGAACCATACCCACAATCCCTAAATTGGTTGTTGGTTAATCGATTCATGAACCCTAAATAGATAATCGATTCGTCACTCTCTAAGACACAAATTAGGTAGTGAATGATTCGAATTGAAGAATGTTGGAGAAATCTATGCAATAGATTAATGTGAGATTATCCGCTATTTTTATTTAGGGTTAATAGGATTGTTGATTATCCGCTATGTTTATTTAGGGTTAGGGTTTGGCGTGCAACATATGTGGAATCGATAGAACAAAGGAGGGTTAATATTTTAATTTATTTTTGAATTATTATATTACCAAGAAATTCTAGGAATGTTTTGTATTTATGGAAATGAGTCAAATGTCCCAACAGAAGAGGTCATGTGTATAGAAAAAATGTTGTTTTAATAGTATAAGTAGATAAGAAGATGATCCTCAAAAAGCATTTAACAAACTTCGTGAACAACCCCTCACATATTTTTCACTCGACATAACATATTTTGGTAAAAATAAGTTGTCAAGAAAAGCAACCACACATGGTTAGGATCTACTTAGTGTGTACTTGTTTCTTCTTCTTGGAAAGCATTAACTTCATGATCATAATAGCATCGGAGATATAATTTAATTTTATTTCTTTCTAATTCATGGATCGTTTGATCATCCAAGGATTTATAAATACTGTCAATAGAATCATCATGACCTTCTATAGTTCCTTAGAAACGGAAAAAAACAAAACTACAGCCTATTTATTCTTTAAAATTCCGGGTGTCTATATCATAAAACATACCTTTAATTTAATAAAACACAAACTCAAGATACTGAGACAAACTCAAGATAATTCTTTTCAAGTTAGGTATGTACATGACACTAGGGATTCCCGTTTCTTTTGTTTAAAAAAAAATTCAACTTCACCAATGGCACATGAAAATAGGTTTTCATGTTCACGGGTTCACGTTTCAATAGTGACCCCACTTTTGAAAATTTGGAATAAATCTGTATTTTCCGTTACGTCTTTGTCAATCAATTACCCATATTTTGTCCCAGGCACTATAATTAGTTCCCATTCAATGGCACTATAATATGCTAAATCAACATATCCTCAAAGAGATTTTTTGCACTTACTTATAGTCTGGGGGGGGGGGGGGGGGGGGGGGGGGGGGGACGTACTATGTCCATGGAGACAGACATTTGAAGCATGGATTTTTTTGAGTTTCCTTATTTTTGATGGTTCAAAACCCACGTTTATTGCAATCTTATGTGAATTCTCATCATTAAAGCATGCCATACCCGAGATCGAGATCTCGATTGCCATCAATTTCTTTAGCTTTGAATCCAAATTTTGCTTGTTTCACCGATATTTTTCAGATTTAGATCCAAACAGAGCCCTGCAAGTCTTCCTCTAACCCTCTGCTATTCATGATTAGAGCACCAGGTCGTCTCCGAGGTTTCATGTGCCCGAGACAACTATTAATAAAAATCCCTTCTATAATTTTCTTTTTCCAAAAAATGGTTGTCCATTATTGATATACATCATTACTAGGCGTAGTCCCAATAACATTTTATTAGATTGTTTAATATTTAATGAACTTGTTCACTGTATTTTTGGCACTTTTTCATGCTCAATTCGCTAATAACTTTAAAAAAAAATTGTCTATATAAGTTTTTCATGCCCTTTTCGAGACCGTGCCCTTGACAGCGACCGAGCTATGTTTGGCGTCAATGACAACCCAAATTAGAGCATTAGGCCAATTCTTCTCTACTATGGAGAATTTGAACACCGAGCATCCGACGCATTACTGAGTTTGATTTGGCAATGGGTTCCGAACTTTAGGTTCAACCTGACTTAGATTAAATGTGAAATTATTCTTCACCCTCACCTTGGGTTTTATACCATTGTTAGAAAAATGATCGATTTGTTCTTGTGTGGCGACATGATCTATTAGACACTAACACAATCGAATGTATGCATACAGAATCAAACCTGATGAACTAGAAACAAAATACAGCAGAAATTGTATCTTGCTTACAAATAACTATATTTTTTTTCAATCCGACAAATAGCAAGTTTTATAGGAAACAGGAACCGTTATGCCGACCAAGGTTACCGTTGTATAACAATACCATCAAAAGTTGTGATGTTACATAAATAGATATGTAGAAAAAAAATTAACATGTACTTTTAATGTATCCCATTTGTATAGTAGACTAGCTTTTTCTTTTTTCTTTTTAGGAAGGCCAATATTATAAGAAAAACAAAAGAGGGACAACTCACAAGGATGAGAAGTCCAAGATTACATGAAATAAAAGGAACCAACCAATTGACAATTAACAACCAAACCATCAGCTCATAAGGGAAAATCAACAAAATTAAAACAGCTCCGCTTTTCCTATTCTAGTCCCAATCTCTTCTTCTGTTGGCTCACCCAAAGAAAAGACATAGTCTTGATGTCGGTTATAACTTTAGCAATTGAGAAGACTTTGTTGTTAAAAATAATACTGTTACCTCCGCTTCCTCATTCTCTTAATGATCTTTAATGGATATTCAAGAATTAACAGTTTCAAATATAAACGAATAGATAGATATGTAGAAATCAACAAATGAGAGTAAAGGGAGGGGCTAGAATGAAAAGCAAATGGGAATATTACAATTAAATGCAAAGATATCATATCTTTTTTTACAATTAAATGCACATGTATCATATCTTTTTTACAATTAAATGCATATATATCATATCTTTGTAGCGTAACTCTATTATAAAACCCTACTGTGTTATTCTCATTGTCAAGCAATATTTCAACAGACAGCCTTCAGACAACTTATATCTTTGTCATCCATGTTTGATGAAAACAAGCCTCCCGATGATCTCCCAAAGTCAACGACTCATGTGGTATTTGATTTTACATTAATTTTTATTCAATTTTCTTTTTATCTTGTTTAGAGCTAGCGTCATTGTGAATCGGTATCAATATTTTGCAGAGCATTGAAGAACGATCGGTGGTTATTCATAGGATTTCAGAAGGCATGTGGTCAGGTAACTATTAAACTCATCACTTAGATCAACTTCAAATAAGGTTTTCTTAATTTAAAAATTGAAGATAAAAATGAAATTAAGGATGTAGCAATCATTAATACTGAGTCTAAAATTTGAAGGTGATGTTTGGGATTGATATGATTTTTATCTGCATGTATAATTTTTAGGTAAAATCGATCATGACTCTTATCTGCTTTTTTATTTTTAATTGTCTAAAATTCAAAGGCGGTGTTATTGGTCGCAGAAGATAACACAGTTAAAGGATAGCCGACTGAGAGACTGAGAGTTTAATTGAATATCTTGTATGATTTGCGATGTTTTATAGAGGAACCTTCTTTCACATGAGTTATGGCTTCATTCAAATCAAATTCTTTATGTTCAAGACTTAAGTTGTGCTTTCCCTTTTATTAAGTCTATATAGACAACACACTGTAAGCAATAGATATATATAGCATGTTCTGTGAAGCCCGTTTGATCAAGTGCGTTGCTTTTTGTGCAGGCTGGAACCACAGGAATATATTCTCGTACCAGAAGTGGCGCCAATGACTTGGGCCCTGCGATCAGCTTCTCTGGCAAAAGCTTCGGCCATTTGATGCAATCCTGGTTCGTGCATAATGTGCGGCCATGTAAAAATGCAACATGCATCATCTGCTAAGGCCAAATCACATGCTTTATTCAAATCAACACTTAAACAGCTGGAAGGTGATGTGACATTTTTTGTTGTTAAAATTTTATGAGGAGCAATATTTCATCTACCCTGCAGAACTTGGACCTTCATTCTCATTGAATTTGTTCAACGATGGCTTCACAATGGGAGATACCGAGGAGGTAAGCAATGCAATCAAAATGCAGCCTCTTGTTTGGAGATTAATATATTACAGTTTAGCTTTTAAGCTCACACAGACCACACACACATACCTCAACAAAGTTTTGATGAATATTTGTTAAATTTTTGCAGATCTTTCATGATGTTCCAGAGAACTTAATTCCATACTGCACTGATACAGACTTAATTTTGATGGTTAGTACTTCATTAATTACAAGTTTAATCAATCACTATCCATAGTAATATTTCTAGAAGCTTCATATTATATACCGCGATTGGATTTTTCATTAACGGGGTTAAATTTTATGTACAGGATGTCGAGTGTGGGCGTTTACGCACTGGCATTTTACAACACATGCAATTAAATTAGGTAAATGGAACGGGTCTTTTTGAGGTGAATGAAATGAACTTATCTGGAAAGGTACTATTGTTTGTTATGTGACTGTAAATGAGCTGATCTGATGCGGTTACTCAAAGAAATCCTGTGGAGAGCTCTAGTATTGTGACATCTGGATATACAATGAAGTGCAAACGATGCCGATCAAGTTAAAGTTCAATTAGTAAAGTTAGGTTTCAAATGTAATTATTATTAGTAGTAAGGTTACCATGTAATTTATCTAAATTGTATTGATCTAATTTAATAATAAATCTATTGATCAATTCCACATCTTTCGGTCCTGTTTTTATGGTTTTGCAGTTATCATTTTATACCAATTCTTGGTCATGAGTTCCAGCCCTTTTGAAACCAACACTTTCGATTCAACCTGTGACCCAGCCTTGCTTTCTTAGTTTTCTTTCGTGAACAGTCCCTGCTTATATACTTCTATTTGATTATCGGCCTATAACCCAACTTGCAATCATCTGCGGCCTGTTCAGATATAGTCTGCCCTTTAATGTCAACGTACCCATTGCTTCTTTTGTCTTTGTGGAAAGTAGAAGATGATTTAATATTGAACTGATTGCCAAAAATTCATTTAACACGAAATTTAATGAACAAGATTCGTATTCAAAGATTTAATACAAATCATAAACACATAACAGTTGTTCTGTTGTTCTTCTAATTAACCGTAACAACATTTAAATAGGAATTGGCTTGGTGTGAGTTTGTTTGTGAAACGTCGCGATGATCGAATATAACCAACCGAATCATCATCTTTAACTTCCTTTCGCCATCACACCATCCCTTAACCGACTAAAACTAAACACACTTGGGCTTTGGTTTACAACTAGCCCATAACATTGTTTGACCCATTACATGTATAAAGTTTGACCCATTTATAATTAAAACATAAAACAGTATAATTCTGATCAAGCCCAAAACAATGGATTAAAAAAAGTTGGACTGAAACTCTATAGTTTGTCAACCCCTTAAGTAAACCTCTTAACCAAAGAGTTTGCGATGCCCTTTTCATTCTTTGTTAACTGAAGCTTTGATTCCATAGGATATTTGGCATAATTATGTTCTTCTAGCCTTCCTAAGGATCTTAGGAGCATAGCCGGCATGTTTAATTACTAGCTGTCAATAATAGGTTGTTAAATTAATGGTCCATAATTAATGAATGGATTTTTGCTGAGCATGGTATAAAACCTTAATTGATGCAATAAAGCCTGGTGCTAGTTTATAATAGCCCATAATTGGGTCCTAAAAAGAGTAGGAATATAGAATTGAAAATTTTATAAACAACATTGTAAAACGATGTATTTCACCAGTTAGACAATGATCATTTGGTTGTTAATTAAATCCGTTAATGATAATTGCTTTATGTCATAGGGCCACCACCTATGTCGCCACCGTCGCAAGCGCCACCATCGCCATTGCAATTTTTTTTAATTTTGAGATATAAGTGTTTTTATCATTTCTAATTCATTCATACGTTTGTTTTTTTCCTATCAAACATGTAACATTTTGGATTTTCCGTAATTGTATTTGTTTACGTTTACCCGATTCGGGAATGTAATTTGAATCTTTCGTATTTATAAAAACTTGTATTTGTTAGTATTTAACTTGGTTTAACTTAATTTATATTCTCTTAACTTTCAAACTTGTCAAACAACTCTTGGAAACCCTTAAAATCGTTTTAAATGGCGCAAAAATCGCATTTATAGAATTACAGGGACTAAAATAACATTTTTGAAAATATAGTAAAACTATACCTGCCGCGCATCGCGACAGATTTCCCTAAGTTGGCCACGTAGAGCAACCAACGTGCATATAAGCAAACGTTCGTTTTTTTGTTCGTGTATTCATTTTCGATCCTCTACACCTCTCCTAACCGATTT